>NC_063166.1:41691148-41871148 GCF_023159225.1 Perognathus longimembris pacificus
TGCTATTTCTACAAAATTATGAATCCCTGACCATCCCACACCCCCAACAGAATCATAAACAGTAAATCTATCTTTCAAAAGGAAAACCAAGCAATTTACAAAAGCCATTATTGCTGTGCTGTACAAACCAATCAAAATAACTTACACAGAGTAAACCAGCAGGTTGTGCTGGAAAATGCTTGACAATACAAATTAAAACAACTCTACAGTGCCTGTATAACATTATGAAAATTTGTGATTGATATTAGTTATTAAGCAATATTAGAAAAATCTCCAGCTAGGGAAAAGCAGCAACATAGCTCAAGGGTTCTCTGGATTGAAAATTGAAAGGCTTTTCTTTCGAGGGAAGTCCTTCATACTTACCAGCTGCTATGAGCATTCTATGTTGGCTTTCCAAATATTCCACAGTTCATTCATTTCATGGCTTAATTAACTACTAAATGCTGGTTTTTCTTATCACTCGTGACTGAAAGGCCTGAAGAATTTGCTCTGAAGTCTTCTGGTAAATGTTAAGTCTTTGTTGGTGAATGGCAACTGAGAATAACTCAAAAGTCTGAGAGGCCAAGGAAATTGGAGGAAAACAATGCTGTGATTGGGGGCCTCTATAGAGCAGCAAATGTTACAGAGTTAATGAGCTGATATAAATATTCTACAGACACAGCTGCCATTTTCTTGACCTCAATGGAACATGCTTCTTAAAGCATCATTGTTCTAGAATTAAAATGTCTTCTTCTCCATGCTCACAAAGCTTCATTCCCTACTTTCCATTCAGGCATTCTTATGGCTTCCATGTAACTCTTGCTGTTGTAGTGACATTGCTGGGTGATAATGGTATCATTGTTGTTGTAATGTATCAAAGAACCCCTTCATGAGAAAAGTCATTTTCAATAGGCTTACAAATCAAATAAAATAGGCCCACAAACCATATTGAAGAGCTGAATCTTTCATCAGGACTTAATTCCATCCAAGATCATTAGAATCTCTCTATGGGAGGGAGGGTCCAGACCTTGCCCTAAATCTCTGAAGCAGAAAGCACATCAGAAGCCAAATACAAGGTACATGTACAAAAGACACCTGCAAAGCTTAGAGTAAGCTTTAGGGGCCAAGAAGGCCCACATTTCTCAATATTTACAGTGATCATTGACTGTGACACTTGTCTGTATTTTCATTTTATCTTCCCTTTTTTCCACAATTTGTTAGAATTTTTTATTTTCATACAATTTCAGATGGCAGAAAATTTTGATAATTAGTATAAAGAATGACCAGATATCCTTCAAACTTATTTTTACAAATTAAAATTTTACTACATTGGCCCACACTTTCCAGACAGACAGACAAATAACAATTTTTTTTCTGAATTATTGAACATTAGACCCTTCCCCAAAATATTTTTTTGTGAATTTCTTAATAGCAAAGACACACTGACATTTTTTTTAGCTTTTGTTTCTGTTTTTGTTTTCTTTCTGGTAATGAAGTTGAACTCAGGGCCCCTTCCTTACTTGTTCTCCTGGTACTCTACCACTAGACCCAGATTTTCAAGCCTAAGGATGTTCTACTGACAAGCTAAAACACACTCATCAAAATAAGAATATGATAACAACATCAGATATATTAAATTTTATCAATTGTCCCAATAACACTCTATAGAAAAAGAAAAAATAAAATATGTTCATCACTATACAGTCCAGAATTGCACAATATGTTTAATCATCACTTCCCTTCAGTCCTGTTGATCTAGAACAGTTTCTCAGTCCTTGACACAATTATACACTATGGGTCATTTATTATTTTCTCATATGTCTCTCAATTTAAGTGTGATATTTTCCATGATTAGTTTCAATTACGTGTTTCTGGCAGGAGAGCTTAGAAGTGATATGGATTTTGCTTACTTTGGAAATATTTATCATCAAGGCTTGTATGATGAAGTGTATATGGATTTCCCTGTATCTCTCTTGTATTTCTAAACACCAGAGGAGTTCAAGGTGCCCCTTTTGCTCATTTGTGTTAGTCTAATAGCCTGGAAGTAGGTACTACCTCACTGTCCCCTCCAACTCTACTAAAACTTACAGACTACCATTTACCATCTTTCCTCAAGTGTCAAACATGTACCTAAACAAATATGCTGAGTTCTGGTTGCTCATGTCTTTAATCCTAGTTATTCAGAAGGGTGAGTTCTGGAAATTGCAGTTCAAAGCCAGCCCAGAAAGGGCAGTCCATGGGACTCTTATCTACAAATGACCAGCAAAAGCTCAGAAGTAGAAGTGTGGCTCAAGCAGTAGAGTACCAGCCTTGAGGGTAAAGGATAAGAGACAGAACCCATGTTTTCAGTTCAAGGCGCAGTACCAGCACAAATGTAATAAATAAACAATTAAACAAAATTGAAACCAGAATATGAAGGAGAGATTCAGGTAAAATGGGGACTAGAGTAGAGGAATGTTACCAATTTGTATTGATTTTTAAAGCTTATTGGAGTTAGATGACTAAGACACTGCCAATTAATCTTAGAAAACTTAGTCCAATATCCCCCAACCTAACATATAGTTATCATAGCAATGGTGAGGAATCTGGTTTTATAAAGAAATTAGCTTTAAAGACATCTTAAATTCAAAGACTGCTTATTGAGCAAACGATTGCTTCTTATATACCTCTTTAACCTCCATACAATTTTTTAAATTGACAGAACTCAAATTATGTTGCAAAAAGCACCAAATTGCAAGACAGATTACAATTGCTGATAATGAACAAAGTAATGTACTGCAAGCTAAGCTGGCAACCATGCAAGTGAGCTTTTTTACTATGCTTCCTGAGTATTTTCCTTATGCATACATAGTAGTCATATTATAATTCATTATTGGCTATATAGATACAGCAAATTAATTCAGGATCCATGTATTATATTACTCATGCTTTACCTTAACGGAGCAGGAAATACAGAAACAATGTAATTAGCTTCTATCCCAGTGCTCTCACTGACTTACAGGGAGATGACTGGCTTCCAGAGCCAGTTTCATTTTTAACATATCATCCAATGTGGTAAATGACATCCTTATTAGATTAAGTGTTGCCATCCAATAATTTTCATCTACTGAGTCTATCTTCAGTCCTCTGGAGCCACAAAGTTTGTTTCTCCCATATGAGGCACGGGATAGAAATTTCTATGTTTCTCTTTTATTTGCTTCTATTCTGGGACAATGCATCCCTAATTTCCAAATTCTTTCGCAATAAAAATAAAGACAAACTGGCATCTGTGGCTTATATCTGTAGTCTTAGTTACTCAACAGGCTGAGATTTGAGGATCAAAGTTCAAAGTCAGCCAAAGCAGACAAAAATCACAAGACTCTTATCTCCAATTAACTAGCAAAAAACTGGAAGTGAAGGTCTGGCTCTGGCGGTAAAAGATTAGCCACAACCAAAAAAAGCCAATTGAGAGAAGTCAAGGCCCTGAGTTCAAATCTTAGTATTGGCATAAAACAATGGAGAGCTAAGAAGTAGGGCTCGCTGTTATGGACAGACCCAGAACAAATTCAGATGTTACTATAATCCAATGACACTGATTTCTCCTTTTCTATCTGTTTCTGGGATCTTTCTTTGATCTCATTTGGCAATATTTTTGTAGTATTCACCTTGCAATCTTTGCTTGACCTTGGCTGCAATTTAAGTGTTACCTATAAGTGGAGTTGTATGTAAAGAGCAAAATTAGTGTTAGGTAAGCTTTAACTGTTATTTTATGTCCTCATTAACATTCAAAATCCAATATCTTTGTCCATCTTGGAAGCAATGTAGCTTTCCTATGTCTCCACAAATGCCGGCTCCATGAAATATTTCCTTGTCTTCAAATCAAGGAACAACTTCCTGAACAAAACATCCCAAAATCAAATATAATTATTCTGGCCAAGAAGTGAGTGGAGTTTGTCATTTACTTAATGGCATTGCTGAGACAGAATTGAACTAGAATATTTCAAGTGTACAATTTGATATGTTTGACATGTGAATATTCTTATAAAATGATCACCACAATAAGGAAGTACACACGCTCATCTCTCAAAATTTTCTTGCCATTTTGTATTTCCCCTTGTTATTTTTCCTTTCCCTCCTCCGACAGCCTAGCAACTATTGATCTCCTTTCTCAATTCAGATTTATTTTCATTTCTAGAGTTTTAAATATGTTAGGTCATATGGTATATATTCTTCCTTCTTTCACTTAACATAATTATGTGGAAACTTATTCATTTACTGCTGTCATTTATTCATTTCATGGGTATAACACAATATTTTAACCTATTCATCTAAGAATAGATAATTGGTCCATTACCAACTGTTGGATATACAACGTGAGCATAGTTTTAACTTTCTCCACTTGTCAGCCATTCTCTTCAATCTTCTAAAGTCCATCTGATTTTCTCAGTTTGAAATTCACCTTCCACAAGAACTTAGAATAAGTCCCATATGAGTCAGTTTTTTAAGAAACAGTACTGACACCCATTCACATGTAGTAGTTACATATCTTTTTAGATTATGCTTTTCTTTAGAATTTTCTGACCTAATTTAGGCAAGTCATAGCAGAGCATCACAAGAGCCCAATAGCTATACCCTTATGAACACATAAGATGATGCTTAGTTAAATGAACTCCATGTTATGGAAACGATTGTTATATCACAGTTGTAACTACTTTCAACGTCCCATGTGTATCTGTAGCTTCTATTATTGTTGATGTTCTTGTATCACCTTCCAGTGGTTGTACCTACACTATCTCTGTAATCTTATCTGAGTATATTGGAAACCGTGTATACTGGTATTAGAAGTAGGAAATTGAAAGGGAATATCAAAATTGAGAAACACAGGGTTAAAAAAAAGACAAACAACTACAAAAGCAATACTTGCAAAACTGTATGGTGAAAGTGAACTGAACACCTCAGGGGGGAAAAGGGAAAGGGGGAGGAGAGAGAGGGGAGGAAGGACAAGGTAACAAACAGTACAAGAAATGTATCCAAAGCCTAACGTATGAAACCGTAACCTCTCTGTACATCAGTTTGATAATAAAAATTTGAAAAAAAAAAAAAAAAGAATTTTCTGACCTAAGAGCAAATAGGAACTTGCTCTTCCCATAAATTATGGAAGCTGCTTACCTTTTATTTGAGCACTAAGGGCATAAATCCAGTAATCTCTCCACTGAACACATTTCTCCTATGAAGTTTAGGTTCCCTCTTGAAGAAGGACTTCTGATATTCTGTCCTTGTGATCCAGAATTCTCCAAGTCAGTATCTCCTTTGATTCCAATGCGGATTCTCTGTCTTCAACTGAAAATGCATCCAAGAAGAAATCTTCCATGAAAACTTACTGGTTAAATTCCAAGCTTTTCATGAATACTTCCTAATAGTTCTTACTCCCACCTTCCACTGTGCTCCCTTTTCTCCTTCTCATCCTCCTTTCTCACACTTGAATCCTACCTCAGGCCAGAATTCCACAAAGTAGGAAATGAACATTGAAAATCATTAAGGCCATTGAGATGGGTATTACAATTCTATTCCTTTTTTGCTTGTCTGTTTTTGGCTGGTCCTAGAGATTGAACTCTGGACCTGAGTGCTGTCCCTGAGCTCTTTCATCTTTTTTCTGTGATTAATTGGAGATAAGAGTCTCACGGACTTTCCTGCAAACCACAATCCTCAGATCTCAGCCTCCTGAGTAGCTAGGATTATTGGTGTGAAACACCAGAACCCAGCTTATTTCTGTATTCTGCTATGGTAGTCTTCTTCTTGGGCAAGATTTGTGAGAATAGGATAAAAGCAGAAATATTTCCTTACTATATACTAACATATTAGAAGTCCTCCTTTCAGGGAGTAACGCCAAGTTATTTGAGAGCAGTTTCTGGGCTATCATGTGTTTGGAAGTATTTTTCTCCATCAGGCAATCATGGGCTCATCAGATCACATGAGTGGCTGTTACTGATATAACTCAGCCTATGTTGACAGTACTAAGACCACAGAACATAGTGAATAGCTCACCAGCAAGTCCCTCTTCTCTGCAGCCAACAAAACTATCCTCTTGTCTTTAGCTTTCAGGCAAATTACCTTTCAGCAGCATTTGGAAGAAATACCTATCAAAACCAATTAATTTCTTAAATTGTGATCATTTAAGGTTATGAAGCCCTATTACAGCTATTTAATTTGTCTTTTACATTGAGATTTTGCAGTTCAGAAATAGTTCAGTAGCACCGCCTGGTTTTGTTTTGTAGTTTTGCTCACTCTGAAAACACATCATTCAGAAAGGAATTGTTTTCCAAGTCTGTGAGACAAATTCTAAGGTCCCAAGCCCTTAGTATGTTATTGAGAATCAGAACCCATCAGTGTCACAGGACCCTTAACAATCTCATTTGTTCCTCTGTAATGAATATGACACTATGAATGAGATGGTTGAGCCATAATGGCCAGAGATCTACCTGCAAACAGCCATTCACAGGAAGTCTGACTGTGAGAAGTATAGATCTAGCAAAAATTTGTTCATAACTCTTTAGACTAGAAGATAAAAATAAATCCAATTCAAATGGATTTAGTGAAGAAATAAAAGAAAGCATTTATTGGCTTGTATGACTAAAAAGTCTAAGAATATGTGGCTTGAATGAGTGGATCCAGGAACCCAAGAGATACTGTCTTAAACTGTCTCAATCCATCTACTCTCCTTTTCCTCTGCTCTGGATTTATTTTAAAGTAGGCTTCCTTTCCTGATGGCATGATCATGGATATATACCAGAGGGCTTCTGGTTTTCAGTACACATACAAATCCTAATGTGTCTGTCATTTAGCAGCTGATTGGCTTTCAACTCAAATCAACCTTCATTTCTGCTTGTGCTTGGTTGCACTGTGAATTGAATTTCCTTACACACACATCCTGAGCAGGTGTGCAATGCACAAGGGGAGCTGGCATTCCTTACAAGGGTTCCAGGAAGTGAGTCATGGAAACCCCTTGTGGCACATTCCAGGGTGGATCCACTGCCCCTCAGCCCTGTGCTGTCAACTCCCTGTTGACACCTTCCTAATATTCTAGTGTACTCAGGCAATTGCAATCAGAGTTCCAGGCCAGAGCCCTGACTCCAGGTGTTGTCTTCCAGGTCCATCCATTCTCTCTAATAAACAAAATAAAGAGATGAATAAGGTGACAGACAGAGGAAGGCACTTGATTACCCATCCCAGGGACATCTCATGGTACAGACAGGAGCTTTAGGTTGAAATAGAGAAACAAGTATGCATAATTAAACAGTCTACCTGTTGGTCAAAGATATTGTCAGATTGATCTTTGTCCCTGAATTGATCATCCTTTCACAATTGATCAGGTCTTGTTACCACAATGAAGTTATTGTTGCCCGGGTAGCTGGATAGATTTGACTCCAATCAACAGAGTTATCTCAGTCCTATCCTCCCTAAAATCCAAGGTACCTTTAAGATTACTACAGGAGAGAATGTCTCAAAGACAGAAACAGAACGCGAATCTTTCTTTTTTTCCTTTTTGACAAGCCAACTTTACACATTCATGAAGGCCTTCCAATGACAGGAAAAACTTGCATTGATTTAGCCTACATAGCATCTTCCATTCCTAATGCCAAGGATTGTGTAATCTGAGGTAGTATGGAGGTGAAGAAGAAAAAAATCAGATGAGCCCTCCTGGGAATATTTAGCCACTCTTATTGCACCCTCACACAGCCTCTAACAACTCCATTGCACTGCTTGTCTTTACTTTTACATACAAGACTCTCCACAAGACTAGACAAAGTGCTCTCATCATTACCTACCCACCCCCAGAGTAATCAAGAGAAGTTGAAAAAATGAATAAATGAATGAAAAGCCTTAAACATTCACTTTCCAAAGGAATTTGAATTTTATTTTGCAGTAGATAAAATACTACTGAGCTTGTTTGGAGAAAAATCATAACATAATATGTTATAAAATAAGAAATATTGAAAAACAAGTAGAAGGAGGAAATCAGTGCAGAGAGAGGATCATAGCTGTCTAAACAACTCATTATAAAAGATTAATTTGCTAAGCCTTGCACCAGTGGCTCACGCTTGTAATCTTAGCTACTCAAGAGGCTGAGGTATAAGGAACACAGTTCAAAGCCAGCCCAGGCAGGAAAGTACTGAGACTATTATCTCCAATTAACCACCAGAAAACCCAAAATGGCATTGTGGTTCATGTGGTAGAGCTAGCCTGGAGCTGAAGAGCTCAGGGAAAGCGCCAAAACCCGGAGTTCAAGTCCCACAGCCGGAAAAAAAACAAAACAAAAAATTAATTTGCTGAGTATCAGTACCTCATGCCTATCATCTTAGCTACTCTGGAAGCTGAAGTCTGAGTATCTATCTAAGTTTGAAGCCAGTCTTACGTAGGAAGTCCATGAGACAGATCTCCAATTAACCACCAAAAAGCTGGAAGTGGAGCTGTGGCTCAAGTGTTAAAGTGCTAACCTTGAGGAAAAATGCTTGGAGCCTGGGTTACTTCACGTAATATGATTTTTTCCAAGTCCTTCCATTTCCTTATGAATGGGGTGGTGTCATCCCTTCTGATGGAGGCATAGAATTCCATTATGTACATGTACCACATTTTCCTGATCCACTTGTCTACGGAGGGGCATCTGGGTTGGTTCCATGTTTTAGCAATGACAAATTGTGCTGCGATGAACATAGTTGTGCTGGTCTTTAGTGGTCTTGCCTGTAGTTTTTTGGGTAGATGCCCAAAAGTGGGGCTGCTGGGCTGTAGGGGAGCTCTATGTTTAGCCTTCTTAGGAACCTCCACACTGCTTTCCAGAGGGGTAGAACAAGGTTTCATTAAGCTAGTCATGGTAGATGCTCAGCTCTCATCCGTCTATTTTCTTTTTCTTTTGGGAGGGGGGGAAATCCTGGGCCTTGAACTCAGGACCTGAGCACTCTCCCTGGATTCTGTTTTGTTTGTTTGTTTTTGCTCAAGGCTAGCACTCTTCCACTTGAGCCACAGTGCGACTTCAGGCTTTTTCTATATAGGTGGTGCTGAGGAATCAAACCCAGGGCTGCATGTATACGAGGCGAGCACTTTACCACTAGACCATATTCCCAACCCTCCACTGTCTTTAGACAGGCATGAGAGTTCCATTTGCCACAATCTCTATCACCCAATAAACAACATTTATCATGATTTTCTACCACTATCCCTCCCTATGTGCCAGGACATAAAGCTGCTCAAGAATCAACACTGAGGGGCTGGGGATATAGCCTAGTGGCAAGAGTGCCTGCCTCGGATACACGAGGCCCTAGGTTTGATTCCCCAGCACCACATATACAGAAAACAGCCAGAAGCGGCGCTGTGGCTCAAGTGGCAGAGTGCTAGCCTTGAGCGGGAAGAAGCCAGGGACAGTGCTCAGGCCCTGAGTCCAAGGCCCAGGACTGGCCAAAAAAAAAAAAAAAAGAATCAACACTGAATCCCTAGATTGACCCACAAAGTCATGGATTTTATTAATGAACAAATAAAAAGGAATCAAGGACATATCCAGAAACCTAATTATGGTCTTAGATCCAAGTCACTTTCTCCTCTTATCACAAATAAAGTGAATATTTTGATGGTTTTTTGGTGCTTATTTCTGAGCTGAGGAAGGCAAGAAAAATGTTATTTATTGTTTCATAAAATTCTCAGGTAGGGAATCAACTGGGAGCTCTGGTGGACAATTATAAACAGTGGCATGCAGAGGCTGAAACCAACTGTGGGACCCATGGAGATGTGAAGGTTATTGATTCACTCAGGGCAGGAAGATTAGACTTTAACCTTCACTATTCCATAAACTGAAGCTGTTCTGCTTTTCTATCTTGTAAATGTGTATAGCTTCTAGGGTGCTTTTGCAGGTTAATTTTTTTTCTTTTAGCAATCTTTAGTTATGATGGGTTCTGCCAATTATTTCAAGCTGTTTTTATGGGCACAGATTGGCTTAAATAGGAATTATATCAACATTCAATACAAATATGCAAACATTTAATGTCTCTACTATGTGGAAGGCTCTGCTTGGTTTCAAGAACATCAGTGAGTAAAAATAGTGAAAATAAGGAAGACTGAAATTTCAGAGACTGGAAGAGGTGTCTCATGCAAAATGACTCAATTTGGTTATGTCACATGAAAAAGATACTAAAGACTTGAAGGAAGCTGGGCTCTGGTGGCTCTAGTTTTATCAGCTATAGTTTTATCAGCTCTGGAGGCTGAGATCTGAGAATACCAGATCTGAGCTATCAGGAAGAAGGTAAGTGTGAGAAACTCTTTTCTCCAATTAAACAGCAAAAAGCCTAAAGTGGATTTATAGCTTAAGTGGTAGAGCTTTGGCCTTGAGCAAAAAAAACAAAAGGCAAGAAAAAGCAAGAGACTCTAATAGAGAACCAAATGACACTTTCGTGCACATGTGCTGTTACTGGGAATTGAATTCAGGGCTTGGGAACAGTCTCTTAGCTTTTGTTCTCAAGGCTGGCCCATCAGGAGACACCTTTGAAACAGGATTTTCAGACTACTAGGATAGAGGAAAAGAAGAGTCAAAGACAATGCTCAGCTTTTAGCTTTAAAAACCTTGAACAGACTTATCACTTAATGAGGTCAATTTTGGAAGATAAATTAGAATTTAAGTTTTAAGCCAGGTGCTAGAGACTCATACTTCTCATCCTAAGCTACTCAAGCAGGCTGAGATCTGAGGATGAAGAGTCAAAGCCAGTAAGTGGAAGATAAATTTGAGAGACATTAATTAATAAAAAGCCAGAACTGGAGCTGTGGCTCAAGTGGCAGAACACCAGCTTTAAGTAGAAAAAGCTAAAGAACAGTTCCCAGGCCCTGACTTCCCAGTACCAGTGCACATACATGCATGCATGCACATATGCATACATACACACATGTATACACACATGCACATGTGCATGTGTGCGCATGCACATGCACACACACAGACACAGAGAGAACATCTATTCTGGACTATCTCTGCTCCTGGCCCCAGCACTTCAGTCCCACATTTTCGGAAGTTCTAGTGGCAGCATTTTATTGAACAGTCAGTGTATTTGGCTGATTGAATCTCGGGGTCTGGCAGTACTGGTTCATACCTGTAATCCTAACTACACAGATGCTCAGATCTAGCATAGTTCAAAACCAGCCCAGGCAGAAAAGTCTCAATTTTCTTGTGTCCAATTAACCAGAAAATAGCTGGAAGTGGAACTGTGGTTCCTGTGTTAGAGGGCCAGCTTTGAGCAAAATGTTAAGCAAGAGTACTTGGCTCTGAGTTCAAGATGCAATACCAGCACAAATAAAAGAAAATAAAAAGGTTAAAAAAGAGAATGAAAAATATAAGCAAGAAAAATATTTCTTCTGCTTACTAAATTAGAAACTAGTGGTTCAAATTCTAGAAATGTTTTTCAATTGTTCCTATACTTTAGCAAACTTTTATTAAAAAATTATATTCAGAAAGCTGCATAAATCATATCTGCTCATAGAATTCACTAAATTTTCACAAATTGAACATCACTGTGTACCTAGCATCCCTCTTGTCTTCTAATCACCATTCCATCAGAGTAGCCCCAATCTTGTTTCTAGTCCCATACCACCAAATAGTTTTCCCAAGTGGATTTACAATTAAAAGCAACTTTTTTTTGGTTGGGGGTGGTACTTGCAGGATGCTATGGAGAAGACCTCAGTCCTTACAAGGCTGCTCGAACTGTAGATTTCAAAACCATCCATGGAAACGTCATCTTAGGAATCTACCAAAGGATAACTTAGCCAGATCAAAAGTGAGGATAAATAGAGATCAGAGGTGCCTAGAGAGAAGTCCTACTCCATAGTAGAAACCAAAGCTGGAAGAGACCATGGTGAAGGAGAGGGTCCTCATCAGAAGTGTCAGATCTGGACCAGGAAGAAGCCTTCCTCTGCTGGAAGAACACTGGGCTCAATAAAGATTAGGCACTAAGGAACTGGGAGAATGTATTTTACAGAACAAGGATTTGTAAGATGTCATAGCTGATAAGCTTGGGGGACGTGATAAGGATTCACTAGAGCCCTGCTCAGTGAAGGAGCCAGTGGCTTGATCCTTCAAGGTTTGCAGATAACCACTCATCCCATGGTCTTGTCCTTTTTGATAACCCACTTCCAGAGACTGCTGAGCCTGACAAGATAAATGCCAGGCCAGCTGAGTCCAAATCTCAGGATAATTCTGGGTCTTTCCAGCTCCCTGTGGAGACTGGCAAATGCTACTGCTGGGCCTATATCACAGTTTTAACTCCTCCCTCATCCACCCATTTGTGCTTACTTCCCCTCCCTTCCTACACATGCTGGTCCCACAGGAACTTATTAGTAACACCTTCCATAATAAATTATATTTCATCTGCTTCCCAGAACCAGTAACAGAGCCACCTTATAAAATGGCAGTAATAGCTCCAATGCTACTCTTTGCTCTTACAACAAGTACCTCCAACTAGTGTAAATATCTTATACAATGTGAGACTAGATTTTGACTTATTTCAATGTTTGGCACAAAGTTTGGTATCTCTAAAGAATCATAAACATGAGAGATCCACAGATGCCAACTTCTGAAAGCATTCCATTTGTACCTTGACATCCACCTACCTCTATCTGATACTAAACTGCAAAACACTAGGACAGGGGACATGGACTTTCACTTATTTAGACTTTAATTTAATGTAACAAGGAGACTGGTGCTTCATACCTACCATCCTAGCTACTCAGGAGTCTGAGACCTAAATATCATAGCTCAAAGCCACCCTGGGCAGGAAATTTCATGAGATACTTATCTCCAATTAACCAACAACAAAAAGTAATAAAGTGCCAGTCTTGGGTGAAAAAGCTAAGGGACAGGGCCCAGGCCATGAGTTCAAGCCTCAAGTATCCACACAACAATAATAAACAAAAAGAAGGTGGGGAGGTGGGTTGGAAAGAAAGAAAATCTGGACATAAATAAAGGAAGAGGTAACACTGTTCAAAAAGAAATATACTTATTACCTGGCTTATGTAACTGTACCTTCTGTACATCACCTTTACAATAAAAAACACACAAAATTTTCATTGTGGGACCTTGAATTCACCGTAAGGATTTAATCATAAGAAAGAGTTTATACCATTCAAATGAAATTTATTTTTCATACTGCTGCTGCTGTATTTTAGGTAAGGGTTTTGTGCAGTTGTTTAGGCTAACAGCTCAGGCTACATGAGACAGTATAGCTGGGCATAATTTGCTAAGTAGAATAACTAAACCCTAGGACAATTTCAGCTCAGGATACAGCCTGGTTCCAGAGTCAATTTGATGAATATTCTATTCTGAACCACTGAATTCTGAATCTTCTCTTGATGAAAATGAAATTGGCCACAAGGAAGAGGAGCCTAATGAACATAGGAACAAAATCACTTTCTTAATTGCTTATCACTGGTTGCTCAAGGAACAAAAAAATCAAAACATTGGTAGTGTTGGGGAGAATTCTCTAGGCAGGCTTCATTTTCCCATAGATCTGTAGCTCCTTCCTTCTTCATCTCCTTCCCACTCTCCCCTCTCTCCTCCTCCCTTCCTTTTCTGACTGGTAAGAATGGGAAAAAATCAGAGTATACATGCCCTGATACACATTCACTTAGAAAGATAGAAGCCACTTGTCACAGCCAGGAACTTCTGCAGACAGGCTTAGGGGCCCATGGAGAAGTCACATGGGAGCTAAGCCACCAGTTCAGAGAAAGAATGTGTCCAACAATCCCAGACTAACATTTGAGTGAATTTGTCTCAGAGTCAAAGTTTTTCAAATCTCCTTGTGGTTACAGATACAGAGGCTTCCCAAATATAAGGCTAATAATTCATCATCATGAAAGCCATTCCTCAGTGTACTCCTCACCACCGCTGAACTTCCAAGGGTTGAGAAGGGAGCCATTAACTGAACAAACCTTAATACAAACTCTAAGGATCAGGGTATGTTTTGAGAAAGTGTGTAAGACTGTTTGGGGGCAAAAGAAGATATTGCTATGATGGAATAGGCCTTCCCCTCAAATCCTTCCTTCTAGGTAGAACAATTTACACCTCCAAATTTCATTTGTGCCTGAGGCACAGATGGAGGGCACAGATGCAATCCAATTCTTATTCTGCTCTCAGGGGCTCTGAGGCAGAGGCTTTGCTAAATTTCTGACAGAGACTGTGCTGAATTTAATACTTACGTTCTGAGACATTGCAATAGAGCTGACATTCCTCCAAGAACATTTTCAGATTGTTTTTTTTTTTTCCATCTGTGGCTCATTTTGTTTTGTTATTTACTTTCAAGTTGAGAAAATTTTTCTAACAATTACTGGAACTTAATACTGAAATAATCATCATTACCAGTTTAAAAAAACAAATACCATTGACATTCTCACTCTTCTAATATGTTTATTTTTGCATCATTTCAGTGAAGATAAATAAGAGTTGTCAACATTTTATCCAGGATCTAATATATCGTATTCTAGGCACACTATTCTTCACTTTTGATTTCTGCATAAAGCAAGGCTCCTACCATGAATATGACCATCCTCACTGCAAGAAATATATGTACTTGCCAGATCCTGTGCTTCACCTGCTTTTTGTGGGGGGTTGGAATTGAAGGGTAGGAAGTGTGTGAATGTGTACCTGCAAGCACTAACGCTGGGGCTAGAACACAGGACATAGATGCTGTCCCTTAGCTTTTTCACCCAAGGCTGGCACTTTACCATTTGAACCATAGCTCCATTCCTAGCTTTCTGGTGATTAATTGCAGATAAGAGTTTTACAGATTTACCTGCCCCCACTGGCTTTGAACCACTCATAGACATTTTAGATTGACCTCCTCCTCCTCCTCCTCCTCCTCCTCCTCCTCCTCCTCCTCCTCCTCCTCCTCCTCCTCCTCCTCCTCCTCCTCCTCCTCCTCCTCCTCCCCCTCCTCCTCCTCCTCCTCCTCCTTTCTCCATCTCCTTCCCCCTCCATCTCCTCCTCCTCCTCCTCCTCCTTCTCCTCTTCTCCATCTCCTTCCCCCTCCATCTCCTCCTCCTCCTCCTCCTCCCCCATCCCCCTCCCCCTTCCCCCTCCCCCTCCTCCCTCCCCCTCCTCCTCCTCCTCTTTCTCCATCTCCTTCCCCCTCCCTCTTTCTCTATCTCAGTCTCTTTCTTTCTTTTGACCTGTGCTAGCTAATCAGGTATTCTACCACTTGAAACACATTCTCAGTCTTCCCAAAACTAAGGCCCTAGGAATGCAGATACCAACATGCAGCTACTAATCATAGAATTTTAGGCACAAAAGCATTGCCATTTGAGCCCATGGACCAGGGAGCGGGGGTAAGGGCTGAGTTCTCTTCAGAAAAAGAAATTAGAACTGGAATTTTTCTTTTATACACCCTTTGCCCCCTTTGGAAATGAGTGAGGATTTGGTAATGTTACTTTTAACAAGTGGCTGTGAAATCATGACAACTACCAGGACAACACTATTGATAGTAGGGGTTCAATTTCTGTGTGAAAGTAGTTTGAAAGAAATGTCATAGGCTGGTGGCTCACACCTATAATCCTAGTGCCTCAGACAACTGAGACCTGAGGATTAAAATTCAAAGCCAGCCTCCTCATATGTCCAACTACCCAACAGGAAACAATAGGTGGAGGTGTGGCTCAAGTAGTATAATACCTGCCTTGAGCAAAGTAGCCAAGCAAGATATGATTTCAAGCCCTGGTATCAGCACAAAAATATAAAAGTATTTTGAAAGACAGAAACCAAGAGTTGCTAACATTTTAATGGAAAACAAATGTAATTGTTCTCAGTCAGTTGAGAAATCACATCAGGAAGAAAGAACGCCAGCCTCTGTGTCTCTGGCCGATGTTCTACATTCTCTGCATAATCTGGCAGTGAGCTCTCTGCCAGTGGCTTTCACACAGCTGAACAATTTCACATGTCCTGATTTGGAAAACACCTGGAGGCCTCCTTCACAGGCTCAGGGAGCCCCTGAGTAATGGAACAGCCCACCTACCATGGGCAGGACTAAGAAGATGGACTCCAATGAGGATGGGTTGAGAAAGTGGTTTGTCATGAAGAATGTCTGTATTTATCATTGCCATAACCCGCAGCACTAATTCATCATTGATCTCATTACTAATAAAACTACCTCCCCAGATGGCAGTCACATGATGGTGCAGGGCCAGAAAGCGCTAGGCTCAAATATCAAGTAGTCTTTCAGAAGATCAGTCTTGCCATTTGTGAAATGAAGAGCAGACAGTCATGGAGATTAAAGCACATATAAATATCCTAGCATACATATGGTACTCAACGAATATTACACAGTATCATAATGTTATAATGGTAAAAGTACAAGAATGAAATCGCAATCCCCTTTTTCTTTCCTTCTTTTCTCTTTTCCCTTTATTTTCTTTTCCAAGGACTTAAAAAGATCAGGCCACTCTCTCTTAGCTGTCACTCAAAGCTGGAGTTCTGTCACTTATACCACAGTTCCATTTCTGGCTTTTGGCTTGACCAAAACAGCTAAGGGAAAGCTGTGAGGCCCTGAGTTCAAGCCCCAGCATACTGGCACAAAACAAAACATGTCTATTTGTGTGGATGTGCCAGTCCTGAGGCTTGAATTTGAGGCTTGGGTACTATTCCTGAGCTTTGTTTTGCTCAAGTCTAGTACTCTACCACTTGAGCCACAGCTCCATGTCTGACTTTTTTGTGATTAGAGGTGAGTCTCACAAACTTTTCTGCGCAGGTTGGCTTCAAACCGCAATCCTCAGTTTTCTCCATAATTAGGATTACAGGCATGAGGCACCAGTTCATGAAAAATTAAAAAATAAATTCCTCCAAATAAAACTCAGACCATGAAGGTTTATTACACTGAGATTGGGATACACCTTACTATAACTTTATGCAGCATTTCTTAATAAGAATGCACTCTGACATGCCATGCGTTATTTCACTCAGTGGGGTGGCTGGAGGATTGCCATTGTCATCACATAAATGCAGGTCTGAATGGCAGGAAGATACCGACAGCATTTCAAAAGCAGAAGATACTGTATTGGAACTGACATAGAGGATGGGCACCTAGTAAGGGATATAGTAAAGGATATATTTATTTATTTATAGTAAGGGATGATATTTATTCCACCAAACAACCATGCAGGAAAGGTGGCATTTGCTTAGATTTTCAAGAGGTGAAGACACTTCCCTTTGAAGCACACACATATTCTGGAAGCTTATAATGAAGAGATACTGTGGTCAGCAATCAAAGAAAGAGTAAAAACCTAAATACATCAAAGATAGGAAGGGAGATGAGTCTAAGAAGGCCAGAATATAAGAACTTGAATGTTGCTCAGATTGGCTTCTGCATCATTTCTGCTTCTTTTCTGTGACATTGCATGTTCTCCCTGTTAAAATAGGATTTCCATATAGTGAGTGTCATGGCCCCATGAGACTCCTGTGTCTCATATTCCCATTAAATGAGCAGCTATTTTTATCTCTCAGAACCTGTTCAAGAAACCCAGGGAATGACTTATTTGTTTGGTGCATTAATAGGTGTCTACTACTGGATAAACAAATTATGATCACAAGGTTAACTAAGAACATAAAGACTAAGTCTAGGACCACACAGAGCAGATACAGAAAGGAGTATTCTATCCTACAATGTGGGGCGAATGCTAGGTGGGCAAAGCAATAAATGTCCATATGAAGATAGTAGCTTGTTAGCCCTCAGCCTCCTGAAACACTGTTTCTGTATAAATAAAAATGAGTATAAATGCTGCGGGCCAGCAACTCATGCCTGTAACACTAGCTACTCCAGAATCTGAGATCAGAGAATCAAAGACAGACTGGTAAGACACGTCTAAGAAAATTATATTTCCAATTAACGATAAAAAAATAAAAATAAGGGCTGAGGATATAGCCTAGTGGCAAGAGTGCCTGCCTCGGATACACGAGGTCCTAGGTTCGATTCCCCAGCACCACATATACAGAAAACGGCCAGAAGCGGTGCTGTGGCTCAAGTGGCAGAGTGCTAGCCTTGAGCGGGAAGAAGCCAGGGACAGTGCTCAGACCCTGAGTCCAAGGCCCAGGACTGGCCAAAATAAATAAATAAATAAATAAATAAATAAATAAATAAATAAATAAATAAATAAATAAAAATAAAACAAAAAAATCAGGAGTAGAGATGTGGTTCAAGTAGTAGATGAACAAAAAAACCTAAGCAAGATTACAAAGTCCTGTGTCCCAGTACTGGGCACACACCCATACACACAAACACATACACACATATGCAAACACACACACACACACACACACACGATGGAGGAGGGAAGGTGCAAGAGTATTTAGTGGGCATCGTTAGAAGTACTAAATCATCTCTATTCTTACAACAGTGATTTTTATGGAAGAGGAAACCAAGGACCAGAGAAGTTGAGTAACATGTCCAGAGTCATAGACCCAGTAAGAGGCAGAAGTAAGGTTCAAATCCAAAGCTGATTGGTCTGGAGGCATGGCTGAAGTGGTTAGGTGTCTGTCCAGTAAATAGAAGTGTCACATTCAAAACCTAGTATTGTTCAACAACAAAACAAATAATAAAAAATCACTCCAGCTTCCAAACTCTCTCCAGACACCCTATGTACCTGGATGCCTCTCAAAGAAAACAGAAAGCAAGAAACTGCTGGACAGAACAGATGAGAAGCTGTGTTTCCAAGCTGTCCTGTGGCTGCCATGCTGTGGGCAGGCAACACAAGTGGGAGGCAGCACTGCTCAGAGCCAATTGTGTGATCTCACCTGAACACTGAGTATGGATTCATTTTTTCTGCCAATTAAAGAATCAAAATGCAGAAGAATGTTTAAAGCAGAGAGAACAAATTTATTTAAAAGAGGGGAAAAAACAAACAAACAGGGAAAGCAAAGCAGCAAAATAGATGGGCCCCAAAGATCAGGCCCAATGGAGTCCTCTCAGAGAGCAGCGATGAAGAGTAGAGGAAAGTGCTAGGAAGGAGGAAAAGGAGGAACCGATTGCTTGAGGACTTGTATAGGTTCTGTTCTCACTTGCTTCACTTGGTTTAATAGGAACCTAGGACATTATGGGAAGAGAAAGTGCTATGATGGGCCATATGTTGTCTGATGTGTTATGTCCACCATTTTTCTCCAAAGGTTTGGATTATATTTAATTCTTTGGAAGATATAAAATTATATTTTAAAAATAAAGAAATGTCTTAAACTGAAAACTACGGACAAAAAGAGCAAGCTAGTACTTTTTTCCTGCGAAGCAGATCTGTTGGAATTAACTATCTTGTGATGTCCGTTATTGTTACTGTTACTTTAATCTTTACCTGAGGAGGCCTAACTGTCCTTCACCTTCATCTGGCTTACGTTACAGGTCTTTTTCTAGAATTGGGAGGACATCTGAGAGTCTCAGCAGACTTGTCTCCCAGGCTCATACAACGTTGCTGGGACTAGTAGAGACTCTTCTCTACTTCTGTGTGTGGACAAGATGTGCAGCACCATTGAGATAAAATTGTAAATCATGGCTAATGAGGAGGTACAGCAGGGGAAGTCTCTAAGCAACTAATCCAGAGACCACAAATGAACCACTGCAGCTTTTTTTCAACTCATGAGCTTATGCAGATTCCTTTATGCTTTTCCATAACAAGCACACCCATTCATATCCTCCAGGTCACTGTGACCTTGTCTTTCTAGCCAAACCCTGATCTTAGGAAAAACATTGACTCGAAGGCAATATTGAGGTTGAAGGGCTTCTTGCTCCCATCTAGGAAGGTGGGGAGAGCTGGCTACAGAAAGACAATCTCAATGAATATCTACTGAGCATTGCGCGAGTGTGTGTCTGTGTGTGTGTGTGTGTGTGTGTGTGTGTGTGTGCGTGTATGTGTGTGTAGCCAATCAACTGAATCTACTTATTTAATTAATGGTGCTAAGAAGTAGGTGAAGGAAAAGACTAGGAAAATTCTCCCATGGTAGCTGGTTCCTGCCTTTTATGTCACCAGAAAGTCACAGTGAATGCTCAGAAGGCACTGAATGTGTATTTCCAATTGCTTTTTAGCTTTGTAATCACCAGGATCTAAAAGCCTGGCTTTGACACCATAAGACCCTATTGCCAGCAAAGCAAAAGCAATTCTACTCTGCCAGTGGACTCAGCAAAAGGAGAAGGCATGGGGATAAGAAAGTAATTTATTCTGTGTTCTGATATTACAGTGGGTTGCTCATTTTCATTTCCCAATTTAAAATGCTAGCTAGTGAGCAACCAATTCCACATGCAGGAATTGTTTTCTAATTTCAAAGTCCTACAAAGGGCAATTTAAACCCCAGTGGGGACTTACTTCAGCTGGTTCAGGAGAGCATGGAAATTTGAGAATTTTGTTTTTCTCTTTGCCTGTGAACCAGTCATCATCTTTGCTATTTTTATAAACTCTAAAGAGGCAAATCTGAGCTATTCAGGGAGGCTGAGGTCTGAGAATCACACTTCAAAGCCAGCTCAGGCAGGAAAGTCCTTGAGATTCTTATCTCTAATTAACCACCAAAAATGAGAAGTAGAGCAATCGTTCAAGTGACAGAATTAAGGCCTGAGGGAAAAAGCTGAGACAGGGCCCAAAGCCTGAGTTCAAGCTCCAATACTGGAATGATAGATAGATAGATAGATACATACATACATACATACATAACATACATAGGTGATAGATAGATGGGTAGAAGAGTCAGTTTGGGATTCTGCCCTGTATAATTACTGGGATGTCATTTAGAGGCTTCAATTTGGTGTATTCTTATTATAGGAATTTTTCATGATTTTTTTATTACTTGCTTGCTTGTTTTTTTCTAACTTATATCACTTAAAGTTTTCTTTTCTCCTTAGACACTCAATCACTTAAAGTTGTATCCATCTTGGGGGCTGGGGATATGGCCTAGTGGCAAGAGAGCTTGCCTCGTATGCATGAGGCCCTGGGTTCGATTCCCCAGCACCACATATACAGAAAACGGCCAGAAGGGGCGCTGTGGCTCAAGTGGCAGAGTGCTAGCCTTGAGCAAAAAGAAGCCAAGGACAGTGCTCAGGCCCTGAGTCCAAGGCCCAGGACTGGCCAAAAAAAAAAAAAAAAGTTGTATCCATCTTGAACAATCTCACACCTCAATAAATGCTTTGTCTACGGACAATTTACTTCAGAAGGCAGTATATATACTTAACCTTGTATGTCTATATGTGTGCAAGTGTATATATGTGTACACGAATGTGTATGCACATTTGTGTATGTGTGTGTGCATGTGCCAGTGTTGCACAACTCACGATTGAACTTAAGACCTCTTGCTGTTGCTTGGCTTTTCCTTTGCAAGACTGATGCCTACCATTTTATTCACAACTCTACATCTAGCTTTCTGCCAGTTAATTGGAGATGAAAGTCTCATGGATTTTCCTGCTGCTGCTTCAAACCACAGTCCTCAGATTTCAGTTTCCTGTGTATTTCAGATTGTAGACATGAGGCAATAGCACCAAGCTATATTGAACTTTTAGTTTAGTTGGGTAACTACAGTTCACAATAGTCTAGTCAATATTTTTCGTAGAATTAGAGAAGAGCTCATAGTCTCCAAACATAAATAAATTAGAAATCCCAATCTCAATGATCACTAGGCATTGCCTGTATGCAATGAAATACCATACTGTGCCCACTAATATATGCACTTATGTCTATTAATAAAAAATAAAATTTTAAATGAGATAAATTATATGAGCTTACTGATTCTTACTCAATAAGGTATGTTAAGTACCTATTTCTGCTAGACCCTATGCCAAGGGCTGTGGATTGAATACTGAACAAAGAAAATTTGGCCCCAATTTCTAGTCAATGAAGGAAGCCAGAACTAAACAAGAGGATTTGTTTTTATTAGAGCAGACATGAATGGACACCTGCCCATTATTAGTTTAAAGAAGGAGTCTAGGCCTTAGCATCTGTGGGCCTACACTTTCTTATCACAATGGTGTTAGCACTAGTTGTTCCAAAAAGATTATTTCTTTTTTATGCAGACATTTCATTTTTTTTTCCAGCTTTAAACCTCACCAGGCAGACATCAGGGCTTATTGAAAGGATAATATGCATTTCATAAATTCTCTTACACAAAGGACTACAGTGAGTCATGCTTTCAAAGTGCCTGAAGATGGATTTGTGCCACATGATAGTCATAATGGTTCATTTAGAGACATTACACAGTCTGTTGGGTAAATAATACAAGTTGTATAAATCATATCTATGCTATGTTTACACAATAGACCGTAACTACTCTAGGGGAGTCCAAACTATCAGATAGGAAAGTGGCTTAGAAATGATGTAAATACAGCTTCAGTTTAATCAAATGAAGCAGCCCCCAAGGAAAATAGGTTTGTCAGATAAATAAAATATGTGCTATTGGTAAAAGTTTATGTAGGTGAAATTTACTGGCTTACAAATAGAATCAATTAATTCACTTAATTTTTTTTCTTTTTTTAATTAAACTTTTTTTCTTTATTGTCAAAGTATGGTACAGAGGGGTTACAGATTCATATGTAAGGCAGTGAGTACATTTCTTGTTCAACTTGTTACCTTCTCCCTCATTTCTCCCCTCCCCCCTCTCTCTTCCCCTCTTCCCCCAAGAGTTGTGCAGTTGATTTATACCAAATGTTTTTGTAAGTATTGCTTTATGGTTTGTCTTTTTGTCTTTGTCTCTCAATTTTGATATTCCCTTTCCCTTCCCCAATTCCTATACCTGTATAAACAGTATCCCGGGTATTCAGATGAGATACAGTGGTAGCAAGCGTACAACCACAGGAAGGGAGTACAAGAGAAACAAAACTAAACAAAACAATCAAACAAACAAACAAGAAAAAATACAAAAGGTACGGTTTCACATGTCATGTTCATAATAATTACAACAGTGGTATAACTCTTGTTTCCATAACGTGGAGTTCATTTCACTTGAGGTCTGGGATTATAGCTCAATGTTGGTGCACAAGCTAACCATATCTGAGGTCCTAGGTTAGGTCCCAGAATTGCATAAGTGAAGATGGGGGAAAGGGTAGAAGGTGGTAGATAAGGAGTCAGGTAACTTCTTGAAATTATACAAGGGTGTTTCACAGAAACAGAAAGTCAGAATGCATTAGATTTGTAAAGGGAACTGGGGCTGGGTACCAGTGGCTCATGTCTGTAATACTAGCTACTGAGGAGACTGAGGATTATGGTGTGAAGCCAGCTCAGAGAGGAAAGTATGTGGAGACTCATCTCCAATAAACTACTAAGAAAATAAAAAGCTGGAAGTAGAGATGTGCCTCAAGAGGTAGATTGCTAGCCTTGAACAAAAGAAGCTCAGCGACAGTGCCAGGCCCTGAGTTCAAGCCCCAGGACCACACACACACACACACACACACACACACACACACACACACACACAGTCACACAGTCACACATATACACAGAAGAGGAACTAGGAGAAGGAGAAGGAATCTTACAAAAACCCAGAAAGTTTCTCACTTCCTTCTTTCTTCCTCTCAATACTTCATTCTACTTTTCAAAACTGGTTGTCTCAGCAATACTGGCACGTACTTGTAATTCAGGTACTGGAGAGGCTGAGACAGAAGTATTGGGAGTTCTAGCAACCTAGAGATCAAAACACAAACACAAAGTTGGCCTTCTCTAATTACATTTTTTGTCCATAGGGCCTCCATAATCTCCCTGCTTCCCCATTTGCAAGCAGAGGGACAAAGGACCTGACACTAAGTCCTAGCTCTTGTTTCCTGGGCCCTGAGTTTAGGGACATAATGGAGTTTACACAAGGAATAGTGTGTTGTTGCCAGGCACTGGGGGCTCATGCCTGTAATTTTATCTACTCTGAAAGCAGAGAAAATCTCTGACAGTGTGGCTCAAGTGGTAAAGGGCCAGCCTTGAGCAAAAATTCCAAGCAATCAGAACAAGTGAAGTCTGTATTTCCAGAATCACTACTGGAGTGTATTTTATTTATCCATCAATTTGTGCGACATCATGAATTTGCTTCTTAGCATCGTTTCAGTAGATATATCATCAGAAGATGGTAGATGTGGAACTTCTCTGTGCTGGTCTGTGCTTTTCTAACCATGCTTTCTCATGTGGCAGGCAGGTGGGACACTGCCCAGCCAAGCCTTCCTTCCTCCACCTGTGTTCATGGGAAGGAAAGGGGGCATCTGCATTCTTTCCTCAGTCCTAACTCCAGACCAACTGGAAGGCAGCAGCACTTACTATTTTGTATTGTAAATTTTTATATTTTTGACTTGTTGATCTTACTGGTGCAAACTCAAGATTTTTATTTTCTTTACTAGATGCAGTCTGTTTACACTTAGAGCCCATTGTTTGTACAATTCTCTCTATAGTCCTTTTGCCCATCTCTCCCCACATCCACCCCCATATAAACTGAGGCATCTGTTGAATGAACAGGATCAGGAATATTTTTATCTTCTTTTAGACTGTGGAGTATTTCTAGTACCTAAGTGTTTTGGCCTAAATAAAAAATATATAAGTAAATGAATATATTTATGAAGATCAAAAGGAAGAAAATAAAGCAAGAATGTGAGACTCTGAGTTCAAGCCCAAGTACCAGTTCATTCTGTCTCTCTCTCTCTCTCTTTCTCTTTCTTTCTCTTTCTCTCTCATACACACATACACACACACACACACACACACACACACACACACACAAACACAGATGGATTCTAAAGTTTAAAGAAGAGGAAAGGACAATGATAAACATTTATGCTATGGTTAGATTATTTCAATCCCCAAATTTGCATTGTATAGTGGTGGCAGATGTTTTTTAAATTCATATTTGTATGTTAATCAATGATCAAAGTGCAATGCTTTGCATTTGGTAGGTGCTCTACAAAAAAAATCAAAGCAGTTGTAAAGTGTTTTTCTTTAATTTATTACTATACTTTCTTTTGTGTCTATACTGGGTATTGAACTCAGGGCCTGGGCAATGTCCCTCTGCTTTATGCTCAAGGCTTGCACTATACCATTGAAGCCATAGCTCTACTTCTTTTTTTTGCTTACTTAATTGAAAATAAAAATCCCATATACTTTCCTGCCTAGGATGGCTTTGAACTGCACTCCACTTCCTAGAAAGCTAAGATTAAAGATTATAGGCATGATCCAATAGCACTGTATGAAAATGAAAAGTTTTAAAGGGCTCAAAAAATGCCAACAAAGGGAAAGAGAAAAGAAAAATAAAAGAACTGTAAACAATTTACTTTCCTAATAGAAAAACAGAATGATCCAACCAGGTACATCTCAGTGTCTTACACAGAAGTATGGTGCCCAGCAGCAGGGATGTGGAAAAGGGCCCTGTCATACAGGTGCCCTCTGTGCATGTGACCACTTCAGGCCTCAGCCAAATGAACCTGTGACCTACAATGCTCGGGACTGAGGAGGGACTTTCTAGAGTCCTAAAATAAAGATGTTTGGGGATTCTTTTTTGTTTTTCTCTATCTAAAACTTTTTAGTTCTATTTTTGTAGCAGCTACCCCAGAATGATGGAGGATATCTCTTCCCTTCCCTGAAGCCTGGAGTGCCACAGACTGCTGGAAGTGGCATACTCTGTCTTAAAGAGCTGGGGCTTTGTCAACAGAGAAAGCTGGGCTGGAAGCTCAGTTGCACACTTACAACTCTCACAACGTTGATCTGGTTTATGAAATGGAGCAAGCAAGACTCATCAGTTTCACAGGTGTACCATGAGACTAGTGATGACCCTCAATGAACGGTGTGGTTAATGGAATTACAGACATGGCATGTGAAAAGGTAAGGCCAAGACAAGCTCACAGTAAACAAGCTTGTTTCTTCCTTCCCCAAGGATAATTGAAGATATCTTTGTCATAGTCCTCATTTCAGAGGTATATCTGAAGATTACGGAACAAAATGTATAGCCACCCAATTTGTATGGTAGAGACAAAGCAGTCTCCCCAGTTGAGGTGTTCAATAAAAAGGAAATAGAAAGAGCAAGGTTGGTTGAAAATCTATTCAAAGTGAATTGATCTCACATCTCAGCCCTTTATCTGGTGAAGAAATCATTCTAAAACAACTCAGGCTACCAGAACAAAGGCAGCTGCAGCTGTAACCTCAAGGCATCAGTGGGGAGATGTGGACACCTCAGAGCAGCACAAGAGAAAGGTTCTGAACTCCTAAGATACTGACATCAAGAGCCCCCTAGACTGGCTGGCCCTGATCATGTTACAGAAAAAAAAACCTAGGAGAAATGGCCATTCAAGTAGAGGGATCTTACAGCCCACTTTTTCCTGTCACATTCTTTTGATTCTTTTTCTTTTGTTTTCTTTGTTTGTCCTTCTTTCTATCCTTCTTAAATCATTTTTTCTTTCTCTCTTTGTTTTTGAGAAAGTTTTCTTATGTAGCCTAGGCTAACATCAGATTCACAGCCCTGCTGCCTCTACAATTATAGGGATGTACTGTCGTATCTGGCTTCGCCACATTCTTAAATTAGAAGAGGGTCTCAGATGAGAGAGAGAGAGAGAGAGAGAAAGAGAGAGAAAACAAAGCAAGAAAAGGAAGAAAGGGATGAGGAGGGAGGGAGAGAGGAAAGGAGGGAATAAGAGAAAGAATTTGTAAAAGTTGGCAGGAATAACAAAAAAAGTTACCAATGTCACTAAGATGTTAAATCTATAAAATATGAAAGAGATTTTAATACAAAGGAGTTCTTGGAAGATAAATATTTTATAAATTAGTTGCTGAGAAATAAAGATTGTAAGACAAAATTGAAAAACTAAGGAATTAAAAAAAAAATTGAGGATCAGGGGGCTGGAGATATGGCCTAGTGGCAAGAGTGCTTGTCTCTTATACATGAAGCCCTAGGTGCAATTCCCCAGCACCACATACATAGAAAATGGCCAGAAGTGGCACTGTGGCTTAAGTGACAGAGTGCTAGCCTTGAGCAAAAAGAAGCCAGGGACAGTGCTCAGGCCCTGAGTACCAAGGCCCAGGACTGGCAAAAGAAAAAAAAAAATTAGAGGATCAGTATAATAGCTCTAGTATATGAAACAAAGGTGTATTTTTTTTCTTTGTTTTGCTTTGTTAACTTCTTTGAAATCAGATCTTACCAAATAGCCTAGCTGTGCTTATTCTTTCTATCTTTCTGCTTCAATTTCCTGAGTGCTATGATTTAAGTCATGCACTACAATGCCTGGTAGTACTTCTGGGGGGTTTTGTTTGTTTGGTTGGTTGGTTGGGTTTTTTTTTTTTTTTTTTTTTTTTTTTTACTGTAATAGACTTATGTTTACAGAGAAGTTAACAAAAAACTTGTGGGATTTTTTTCTGAGACTGAGAACAGCTGGTTTCCTATTCAAGAAGTTGACTGAGTTTCTGGCAAAATGGATTCACTGCAACAGATCCACATCAAGGTTATTTATTGGAAAATTTCAAAGTTCCAAGATCAAAACAAAAATTGTGCAAGTTTTCAAACAGAAAAAAAAAGTTACAAATGATTGGTAATTTTAAAGTCTTTGAAACTTCACAATGTAAAAAGATAAAATCAGCCAGGCACTTCTGGCTCACGCCTATAATCCTATTAGGAGGGTGAGATCCAAAATCATCGTTTGAAGCCAGCTGGGGGGGGGAGCAATCCATGAGGCTGTTGTTGTTTGCTTTACCTTTGTCTTGTTTTTTAGCTTATCTGTCTTTGGGAGGGGAATGGGAGGGCACAGAAAGGATGGGACAAGGGGTGAACAAATGCAGCAGTGGCACTCAGTAGACACTATGTTGAAAATGAACTATACAACTTGTAGGTGGGGACAGGAGGGAAAAACTGGGAGATAGCAAAGGAAGGGATGTCACTGTTAAAAAAAGCAATGCACTCATCAACTGACTTATGTAACTGTAACCCCTCTTTAGAAATAAAAACAAGTATATCAATTTTTCTATCTGTCTATCTATCTATCTATCTATCTATCTATCTATCTATCTATAAGCCAGAAATAAAGGTATAGCTCAAATGAAAAAGCCAAATGAGAACAAGTCCCAGTACTAGCACAAAAAGAAAATAAAATACAAATAAAACAGTGTTTTCAAAGTGATTTCAATCTTCCATTAGATATTCAAATAATTTATCAAATAATGAGTAGAGAATAATGATATTTCCATATTCAAACAACTTCTAAAGTTCTTGGTCTGCAATAAACTTTTAGAAAGTGAGTCAAATGTGTATTTCTTCCAATATAATGTAGTAATGACAGAGAACAGAATGCAGGAAGAAGGTGATGCTACATGAGAAAGAGGCAAGGTCAACCCATCTCTCACTGTCAAGTCCTAGGGACAGGTATTCAGCAGCCTAAAAGACCAATGCAAATGGTGGCAGGTGAGACCGCTCCTGGAGACAATGTTTACAATGTCATTTTTTTTAATTTCTTTATTGTCTGAGTGATGTACAGAGAGGTTACAGTTTCGTCTGTAGGGCAGTTCGTACATTTCTTATTTCACTTGTTACCTCCTCCCTCATTTTTCCTCCACCTTCACCTCTCCTCATCCCCTCCCCCCCTTGAGTTATACAGTTGGTTTACACCATATAGTTTTATAGGTATTGCTGTTGCCTTGGTTTGTCTTTTTATCATTTGTCTCTCAATTTTGATATTCCCTTTCCCTTGCTAGTTCCAATGCATGTATATACACTATCCAGGATACCAAAATCAGTTACAGTGACTTCAGGGGTTAAACCATGGGAAAGAAAGGCAAAAGAAAAAGGGCATAATTTCACATGAAATGTTGAAAATAGCAACAATGTTAAACCACTTGTTTCCATAACTTGGAGTTCATTTCACTTAGCATCATCTATGTGTTCATATGTACATAGCTATTGAGATATTGTGCTTACTGCTAGGATAATCCAGGTGTGTACTAATTATTCCCGATGAGGGAAACCATAGAGTCTAAGTTTCTCTGAGTCTGGCTCACTTCACTTAGTATGATTTTTTTTCCAAGCCCTTCCATTTTCTTATGAATGGGGCAATGCCATTCTTTCTGATAGAAGCGTAGAATTCCACTGTGTATATGTACCACATTTTCTTGGTCCACTCATCTACTGAGGGCATCTCAGTAGATGAGTTGGTTCCATATTTTAGCAATGACAAATTGTGCTGCAATGAACATAGTTGTGCTGGTGGATTTATTGTGGGCTTGTCATCTTTTGTGTAGATGCCCAAAGTGGGGCTGCTGGGTGGTAGGGGATCTCTATGTTTAGCTTTTTGAGGAACCTCCATACTGCTTTCCAAAGTGGTTGGACAAGGGTACACTCCCACCAACAGGATAGTAGGGTTCCGTTTTGGCCACATCCCCTCCAGCATCTGTCATTATTAGTTGTCCTGATAATGGACATTCTTATTGGGGTGAGGTAGTATCTCAGTGTTGTTTTGATTTGCATTTCTTTTATAGCCAATGATGTTGAGCACTTCTTCATGAGTCTCTTGGCCATTCTCATTTCCTCTTCAGAGAAGTCTCTTTTTAGGTCTTTAGTCCATTTGTTGAGGGAGAAGTTGGTTCTCTGAGGATTTGTTTTAGGGGAACTTAATTATTTGAGTTCCCATATATTTTAGATATGAGACCTTTGTTGCATGGCCAGTGAAGATCTTCTCCCAGTCTATAGGCTTTCTATGTATCTTGCTAGCTAGGTTCTTTGCCATGCAGAAGCTCTGCAGTTTGATGCAATCCCATTTGTCCAAACTTTCTTTGATTTGTTGTGTTTCTGGGCCTTTATTAAGAAAGTTTCGTCCTGTGCCAAGAATCCCAAGTGTTTCTCCTATTACTTCTTGTAATGTTTTCAGGGTATCTGCTTTTATCTCGAGGTCTTTGATCCCTTTGGAATTGATTTTGATTCAGGGTGGTATATAAGGATCTAGTGTTAGTTTGTTACAGGTGTTTAACCAATTTTGCCAGCACCATTTGTTGAAAAGGCTTTCTTCAATCCTATTTTTTAGCACCTTTATCAAAGATTAAGTAGTTGTAGGTTTGTAGGTTCATTTCTGCATCTTCAGTTCTATTCCATTGGTCCTCAGGCCTGTTCTTGTTCCAATACCAAGCTGGTTTTTTTTATTATTATAGCTTTGTAATACAGCTTGAAGTTTGGTATTGAAATTCCTCCAGCACTATTCTTTCTGCTTAGGATTGTTTTAGCTATTCTGGGTCTTTTATTGTTCCATATGAATTTTTTAATTGCTTCATCTATTTCAGTAAAGAATGGTGTTGGGATATTGATGGGTATTGCATTGAATTTATAGATAGCCTTTGGTAATATTGCCAATATTTATTTATAAAATACCTTATGTGTTTCTATATAAAGAGACAAGATGCACACAGCTGATTTGGGAGGAGTGTAGGATTGAATTAGTACAAATGCATAAACAGGACCACCATCAACTCCAAAGAAAAGAGTTTAGAGTACAGAACAATAATCAGATTAAACCACCTGACTCAGATGTGAATGGTATTTTCTCCAACCATTAAAAAAAAAACACTAAAACAAAGCTGGGGGTTAGGTAACAAGAAGTATTATGGGGCTGGGAATATGGCCTAATGGTAAAGTGCTTGCCTCATATACATGAAGCCCTGGGTTCAATTACTCAGCACCACACATATAGAAAAAAGCCAGAAGTGGTGCTGTGGCTCGAGAGGTAGAGTGCTGGCCTTGAGCAAAAAGAAGCCAGAGACAGTGCTCAGGCCCTGAGTCCACACCCCAGGACTGGCAACAAAAACAAAACAAAACAAAGAAGTATTATGAGTATAAGAAAGGCAGAATCCCTTTCTCCATACTGGGAAGTCTTAAATAGTTCCTTACTTCAGAAATTAGGAACAGCTACTGAAACTGGTCATCTAGACAGTTGGGCGTGGTCCTAAGTCTCAGAATACCCAGCTGAAGGAAAGGGGAGGGCGGATGCTGAAGATGAGGAGCTTGGACAGGGGAAGGGGATGGACAGTGGACAAGTGGAGTTTTATATTAATCCATGTCAAGCATTTTACTCTATTGACTCAAGTATAAGCTCAAAGGTAATTATAAGGAAAAGAAATTTCTAGATCTATCCCATAATTTCTTTCTTGAGCTTTTCTGTGAAGAACTGTGCTGCATTTCCATTTCAGCATGTTCTCAACCCAAACTACTTGGCCTGTGTGAACAGATGACACTCATTCCTCCAATTCTTTTAGCCACTAAATTAAGGATCTATATTTTACTGAAATCATTTATTAACTGCATTCCAGCTATTTGCAAGAAAGTACAATTTTTTGAATTAGCTACATACTGATATTTATTGATCTTTGGGTAACAAGTGATACATTTCCCTCTCCCACCTTTTTTTGAGGAAAGGTATTAGTTCTGGGCCTCTAATCAGGTCCTGGGTCCTTTCCTTTCACTTTTCACTTTTCACTTAAGGTTGGCTCTAAACTACATGAACCACATCTTCACTTCTAGATTTCTGGTAGTTAACTGACAAGAAGAGCCTCATAGATTTTTCTGTCCAGGCTGAAACTATGATCCTCAGATAGCAGCCTCCTGAGTTGCTAGCACTATAGGTATAACCACAGGCACTTGGCAATACATGGCCTTTTAAATTAGATGTTTGATTTTATTTTAAACAATTCCTTGAGATGATTAACTCTGAAGTTGTACTAAGTTGTGAGGTATTTTCTTTAATACAACTTCATAAGGAAGACCACAATATAAAAAAATGTAAGATTGTACATGCCTTAATGCCTTTGAAAAATTGAAGCAGGAAGATCATATGTCCCCAGATAACTGAGCTACCTAACAAGTTCCTATCTTAAATATAAAAATGAATGAAAGAATAAATAAATAACAGATACATTCTGAGCTACATCTCAGCCTGGCTCTTTCCAGTTCTCACATATACTGGTTTGGTGGATGGTAGGTTTTGAGATCTCAATCTTTTCTTGTCCCCATGGACAATTTGGAATCACTCTCCTTGAATGAAGACAGGTTATAGTTAATTACCAGTCTACCCTTGTTTCCCTTTTTTCTGGTACAGGGCAGCTGATAGGAAGCCAGACTTCACCAGCCTTCCTTACAAAGCACAGTCATACCTGCCCAGAGGTCATTGTTCAGTACACGAATGATACGGCTATTATTTACTCAAGGACAGTGCTATTAGCAGCAAACACAACTTTATTTCACCTAAGGAACTACCCTACTTTATCATCTAGCCAATCATTTTTTCTACTAGTGTGTTTTGTCTTTACCTTGCCACTGGACTTAGGAGTATGCTATGAACAAAGGATGAAATCTTAATCACTTTCTTTGTCTTCCTTCCTATCATGTCTTAAGACAAGCATTGTTTTATCTCTTTTTATATCACCAAAGACAATCCATGACTAGGATATAATGAGCTTTAATAAGTTACAAGTGAATTAACTAATAATAAGAGATAATATGACAAAACAATATCTGTAATAAAGATTATCTAACAATGAAGCCTCCCATAAATAAGTATGGGGTTATCATATCACTTAGGGGGCTGTCCTTAGGCCTCTGAGCAGATGGGGCCATTCATCTGAACAGCTGTAGGAAGAAAATTAAATGTTCAAGATATCTTGCTTTCCACTAAGGTCATATATGACAGTCTAAAACTAGTCAGTTTGTCATTCAGTACTTTATTTTCAACCAACATTCTCAACTTTCCCTTTCTGGAGGTAACTAAAGGCAGATGTGACTGACAGCTGAGGGTAAACACCCTGTCCCCATTCAAGGCATTTGTCAGCAGCAATTCCTCATTTAAGAAGATTAGAGTGGAGCTCTAATTTTATGCTGCCTCTGGAGTGCAAATTACACTCATTCATTCATTCACAAAAGCCAATTCATCCGAGAACAATTAACCATCTGTCACACAGAATAGAAATATCTGTGGCATCATGACAAGCATCATAGGTCCCTGTGCTCAGGCTAAGTGACAATACTACACCCTACCCCAAATCAAAGGTTCACTTTATGTATTTATCATGAGAATGTATTTTCACAGCATCAGAATCACACATGCATGTAGTCCTACATCTCTCTTTATAATAAGGTCTTTTACTAAGCATTGAAATAAAGCAAAAGGGTATTTAATTGAATGTTCAGCGTCCCTAGATGGGTTGTAATCATCATACCACTGTGGAAGCCATTTTACTGGAAAATGCGCCTATTGGCCTCATCTACACACCATGTCACCTTCCAAATGAGCTCTTGTCACTCTCCTTCAGGAGGGATGTGTGTTTGTGTTTTGTGTGTGTATATGTGTGCGTGTGAGTGTGTGTGTGTGTGTGTGTGTGTGTGTGTGTGTGCAGGTACTGGGGCTTGAACTCACAGCTTGAGTATTGTCCATTAACTTTTTCACTCAAGGCTGCTGTTCTACCATTTGAGTCACATCTCTACTTCTGGCTTTTTGCTAGTTTATTGGAAATAAGAATCTCACATACTTGTCTGCCCAGCTAGTTTTGAACCACCATTTGCAGATTTCAGTCTTCTAAGTTGCTAGGATTATAGAGATGAGCCAACAGCACCAAGATGACAGAAGTTAAAAAGATAAGCATTGTAGCAGTGATGAAGACTGCTATCTTCATTATACAGAAGAAGGGGGAAGTTTGCTGGGCCAAAATGGTAAGCAATTTGCTCAGATCACACATTTTCAGTGTTGTGATAGACAGAGCTGGGCATGTGCAGTGATGGTGCTCCTGTTCTGTTCTCACTGGTGCTATTTTTCTCATGCATGTAGTGAACCTGTAACTCCAGTTTTCTCAATCTTACCTTTGACAATACTTTGTGTTGCTAAATAGTGATACTCAAATCCTCAGCATTAGTATTTTGTCACCTAGGTGCTTTGTAATCGAATGTCTAGAGCTTAAAAACTATCAAAGGGATCTTCAAATAGTGTTTGACATAAGCTCTAAAGATTCATACCTCTCCAAAATGTATTCCAGTTGTGACATTTTAGAATTTGTTAATTTTAGGAATTTTATCTCTTTATTGTATATCTTCTTTCTCTTTCACTAAATTGAACTCTTGGTATTTAAATCATACTCTAGAATTTAGTAATGGAGTTGAGATATATTATTCAAAGTTAGGTAATATGTAAACCATAGAAAACCTGATTCTTGCTCAATTCTGGTTCTGAGTGGCCTTAGATACATATTTTAACATCCAGGAGCCAACAGGGCACTTGGGTGGGAGTCTTCTGACAGGGATAGTGAATGATAAGATCCTTAGGATTTGGCTGGGTCCACTCTTAATATTAGCCATATCATAACTTTCAGCCCCCATGTTTCTGTACTTCACCAACTCTGGGCTCCTTGCTGTTATTCAATATTCCAAACTCTTCTCACTGACCTTTGGTACTTTCTTCTTTCCCTCACTGGAAGCTGCCTTCAGAAATTACGAAACTAAATTCTGATTGCTCCAAGTATGCTTAGAAATGTGTCATTTCACAATCCTTTGTTGGATGAATACTAAATACCTAGTGTGTGTCTGAATAATACAAATCCTTGGAATCCTTATCCTTAGAACCAGCTCTTAGATCCTCATTATAGTTTTGTTTTTTCTAATTCCAGAAATTGAAGATACCCTGCAAAGACAGAGTTTCAAAATTTTTGTTGGGATATCCTTGTCATTTTTTAACTATATACAGTAAGATACTGATTATAAAGATCTATATCAGCTTTAACAAGTATTTTTTTTTTACAATTTTACCTTATTGTTTTATAAATGTGATCTACAGAGGGACTACAATTACATGCATTCAGTAATGAGAGTACATTTCCTATTATACAGTGTCATCCCATCCTCACTGCCCCCTAGTCCCTCCCTCCCATCTTAATCTGTGAGTCCTTTAGTTCACTTTCATCTCAGTGTCCACTGAGCTGACTTCTGGGTCCTCCCTCTAGCTTCACAAAGATATACATGTACATAAACCATACATTAAGAAAAGAAAACAGAGGGCTGGGAATATGGCCTAGTGGCAAAAGTGCTTGCCTCCTACACATGAAGCTTTAGGTTCGATTCCCCAGCACCACATATATGGAAAACGGCCAGAAGGGGCGCTGTGGCTCAGGTGGCAGAGTGCTAGCCTTGAGCGGGAAGAAGCCAGGGAAGGTGCTCAGGCCCTGAGTCCAAGGCCCAGGACTGGCCAAAAAAAAAGAAAACAGAGCCGTCAACCAAATAAAGTAAAATAAAAAGAAGAGATATCTTGTTTCTATATCTTGGTGTTCATTTATTTGTATATATATATATGTATATATAATTTCATATAAATATAAAGAGGCACAAATTACATATATATAATTTCTTATAAATATAAAGAGGCACATAGACAGTGCTTCTTTGTGTTTCTCTCCTAAGAGTATCCTCTTTGGTCTTACTGTGTGTGAGTCTCGAGAATCCTGTATAACTTATCACATCCCAGTGTATTTTAGATCTAATTTCCATATATGAGAGAAAACATGCATATTTGTCTCTCTGAGCTTGGCTTACTTCACTTCATAGTATTTGTTCAAGCTCTACCTATTTCCCTGAAAATGATATAATATTGTTCTTTCTCATGGTTGTGTAAAATCCCACTGTGTATAGGTACCATATTTTATGAGTCCACTCATCTGTTGAAGGACATCTGGTCTACTGTGGATAGTGTGGCAATGAACATGAATGTGCAGGTGTCCTCATCATATCCTGACTCATGATGCTCTGGGTAGAAGCCCAGGAGTGAAATGGCTGGGTTATAGAGAAAAACCTATGTTTAGTTTTTTCAAGTATCTCCAGACTGCTGTTGAGAGTGGTTGTATTTAGTTTACATTTCCATCAACAGTGCAATAAGATTCCTTTTCCCCCACCTATCTGCCAACATTTGTTGTTTTTAACAACTAAGTTTACTTTAGTGATAAAATAACCATTATAACAAACTATTATTGTGTTTTTACCTTGAAAATATAGTATCCTATGTATTTCTCATTACAAGTATGTAAAGACAAGTTCAGGTTAATTAGCTAATGTGCCTGAGACACAAATCTAAAAATGTGGTAGCAAGTTAAAAAATCTCCATATTTTTTGGCCCACTTATTGATGATATCTGATATCCTGTGGCTAGGGTGACCAAATTTTCCATTATCAAAAGCCAAGCCAGCAGGCAAGTAGTGGCTTAGAGAATGCTAATTACTCATGAGCCTGAGATCTAAAGATTCTGATTCAAAACTAATACAGGCAAATCCACATGATGTCTATCTCCAATTAACCAGCAGAGGAAAAGAGAGAGAGAGAGACAGAGACAGAGACAGAGACAGAGAGACAGAAAGAGAGAGAGAGAGGTATGATTTGAAAACTAGAGCACCAGTCATAATATTATACCACCTTGTAGGAGCACAAAGTCCTGAGTTCAAGCCCTAGTATTGGCACACACACACACACTCACACACACACAAAGCCAATGTATTCCTAAGTGAGCATTAAGAGGAGCATAATTGGCTCTTTTATGCATTTAAATTAGAATTACTACACAGAAATGAAATAGAATAAGCTGCTAATGTAACAAATTCGTGACTGTCACAGTGTTATGATGAATAAAAAAAAAGCAGAGCTGGAAGACTAAACACTGAATAAGACAACAACAAAGCAATACAAGGATCACTTAGTATGTTTGGCCACTGGTGGACTATGGATAGGCTTAAGGGAACATGATGAGTGCTGGAAATGCCCTCTATTGAGATGGACACAGCTGCTGTGTTCATGCTGGAGACCCTCCACAGGGGCATTTAATATTTACCTACTTTACAACTATGGGCTATGATTTACCAGAGAGTCAAAAACGCACAGAAAACTGAGGTGTGTAAAAAACACTAAAGGGCTGGGAATGTGGCCTAGTGGTAGAGTGCTTGCCTAGCATGCATGAAGCCCTGGGTTCAATTCCTCAATACCACATAAACAGAAAAATCCAGAAGCGGCGCTGTGGTTCAAGTGGTACAGTGCTAGCCTTGAGCACAGAGAGGCTCAGGGATAGAGCCTAAGCACTGAGTTCAAGTCCCAGAACCGGCAAAAAAAAAAAAAAAGAGAGAAAAGAAACACTAAAATAGAGGAACTGAAATTAGTATGATCTAAAGACTTGAGAAGGTGTGTACCTACAGTTGTTACCAAAACCCTAGCAGATCATCAAGCTGGGGGCTCACAGCTGTCCCAGTGGCTGGCAGCTGGCAGGAAGATAAACCTCATTTCTGCCACATGTCTGAAATCACCTGAAAATTTAAAAAAAAAAAAAGGTGAGTAACATATAGAGAAGGGTTTTGTTTGTTCTTGCCTGTTTGATTTTGACACCCCATGAAGCTCATTCTTCTCAGCTGATTTGCCTTTTGACCACCTACCTTCTCTCCACCTGTGAGAAGGGTGGAGAAATGCCATGCGGTATGAATCATGGTTGGCAAGGAAATGAACTTACTTTACTGGTCTTTGTATTGCAAAGACTGTAGTGAATCTGTTGTTATTATTATTACGCTAATTGTTCTTTTTTTTTTTTCTTTGCCAGTACTGGGCCTTTTGAACTCAGCACTAGGGCACTCTCATTTGGCTTTCTTACTCAAGGACAGTAGTGGCCTACAACTTAAGGCACATTTCCATAAAGAATCTGAGAGAAAGAGTAGGAAATAAACAACAAAACATAATATTCACTACCAGAGACGGAACTGGAGATTTGAGTTCTGTAGGGACAGGAACACCCCAAAAATGAGCACAGAGGAAAATTTCAAACAGAAACCTCCTTTGTGGTAAGTGACATTTCTGCTAATACCAAATCAAACCAGAAGTTCTGCTCCATCCTCACCCCCTAATTCAGGAGAGAGCAGGACTAGGGAGATCATGCATCTGGGCGTTGTCACATGCCCAATCCATGAAGTCATGCACAGTCTGAAGAGAGTTATGTCTCCGTGGCTGAGGCTTGTTTATGGAAAATGAAGTTTCAGGGCTTGGCTGGGCTTAAGCAAAGAACCTTTTGGGCTGCGGTACTCAGTTTCTCTTTACAAAGTAGCTCTTGTCCTCCAGAGTAGAGTGTCCTGATTTTAGGCCACAGCCTGAAACTCAGAGCGTTGGGCCTATCGGTTTTCTTCATTTCCTATGGACTTCGCCACCACCCCTGTCTCAAGGGAAGCTTTTAAAAGCATGCCCTCAGTTCACTTGTACAAGGGTACTGCAACTGAGCAGGGAAACCAAGAAATACGTGTATGTGTGTGTGTGTGTGTGTGTGTGTGTGTATGTGTGTGTGTGTTTGTATGTGTGTGTTGGCTGGAAGCAGAATAATGAGGCAAGAAATGCTGTGGCTATTTTTCAGCATTACTAAACTCATTCATAGTCTTCTCCATACATATCCGTACACACTCTGGGTGGCTTCTTCTAAGAGAGAAGTACACTGAGTTTTGAGGATTCAGAGACATAGGACATGTGGAACTCCAAGCTGCTTCCTAGGAGAGTTTCTTTTTTTCTTGTTATTCTCTATCAGGAAAAGAAATCTAATTACTTATTACTTTCCTCTGCTTTCAAAAAGTCAAACTAGGACAAAGTATCATAAAAATGGATAGGGGCCTGTCATAGTGTTTCTTTGTCCCAAAGCTCTCAATGGAGAGCTCAACATTTCCAGAATAAACATGACAGGATGCCAGGGTGTTTGAACTACTCTTGGTAGTTAAGAAAAGAGCAGACTAAAAATAAATAAATAAATAAAGAGAAAAGACCAGACTAAGATGTTTGCACAATATGTAATCCCATTCTCCTCCCCCCTCTTATTTTTTTGCTGAAACCAGGGCTTGAACTCAGAGCTTTACATTCTCCTTTCCCTTTTTCTACTCAAGGCTAGCACATGAGCCACAGCTCTCCTTCTGGCTTTGTCATGGACTTACCTGCCTGAGCTGGCTTTGAAATGAGAGCCTTAGATCTCAGCCTCCAAAGTAACTAGGATTACAAATGTGAAACAGCAGGTGCCGGGCTCCCTCACCTCTTCCTATCTTCCCCCCCCCCCCATGACCTGTATTGTGGGAGCAACTCTGAGGAAATAGCTATTGCCCTATTCTCTATTGCTTTTGTCTCTATATGATTGTAAATAACAGGAAATATTTTTATGACTGGAAATAACAAAGGGTGGAGGAGTTCTCTTGTAGCTACAACATGGCTATCAAAAACCACTCCTGTGGCCCCTCTCCCCATTGCATCACTCTGTAATGTATTGGATAGCAAAGGCAGGAATGGAGGCTGGGGCCTGGCTCAGGGATAAAGTACTTGTCTAGCATGTAAAGAGCCCATGAATTCAATTCCCAGCCCCACCCCAAAAAATGCATCTCAAAGAAGAGTAGGAACCTAAGAAAGAGCAGATGCCTTTCTTCCCCTGCCTTAAAGCACACAAGTTCCCCCAAGTGAATAAAAATATGTCCTTTCCAGATAGTTCCACAATGTTTATGGAACCAAAGATGCCAGACTGGGGTAAAGAAGCACAATGAATATGTCTATTCCTGGCTTTCATTCCAACATTTATTCTCTTCACTCTTTTTGTTTCTGTTGTTGACCTTATATATTTATTTTATTTTGCTGGTCCTAGGGTTTGAACTCAGAGCCTCACATTCTTGACTTTTTCACTCAAGGCAGGCACTCTACCACTTAAGTCTGCCTGGACTGGCTTCAACTGTGACCCTAGTATAATAGGCATGAGCTACTGGTGCCTGGCTCATTTATTCACTTTAATACTGTACAATATCTCTCAGAACTTGAAGCTCTTTACAAATCTCAGACTTTTCTCAAAGATAAGTACAACTACTGACTGAAGAAGACAAACTTGAATTAGAGGACAGTTTATATGATCCAGAAGAATTACCATTCCCAACCTAGCACTGCGTAGTTTTCTAAGGCTCTACCTCTCCAGCACAGTTCCAAGTCCACTCACTTTGAGGAGAAAGAAAAACAAGACTAAAGTGACCAGAAGGAAAGGGAACTGTTAAATATATAGAAATAAAAATCAGTGGACATAACACAGGGCACATAATATGTGACCCCTCATGATGATTTTTGTTTCAGTAATGCCTCAGATTTCTGTTCAAATGCCTCTCCTAGGTGCCTGCCCAACTAGTAGAAAGAACCCGAATGCCACATATATACACCATCAAGTAATCGGCTCCAAGCTCTGGGGGGGAAATATGGGAAGAATTACATATTATAAAACCATCCTCTCAGAGGACTTCATTGGACTCATCTTTGGGACCCTCTTCAAATGGAGAGTCCCACTATCCTTTTTCAGCTTTTCTGTCAACTTCAAATAAAATTATTCTGCTTACTTTAAGCATTTACCTGTTCCTGAATTCTTTAACAAACCCATCCCCCTAGACAGTACCAGAACTTTACCAAGCAATATGTTGTGGCATGTCATCTCTATCTCAGCTTCTTTCTTCTTTTCTTTCTATAGCAATTTGGGATTATTCAATATTTATATATAAGCAATTTGGAATGTCAGTTTTTTTTCAATATGTTGAAATCATTCTTCAGGTTTTAATTTATAGACCCAACAACATTTTAAAATGGGAGCACTACAGACATTTGTAGTAGGAAAATTCTTGGTCATAAGGAACTAAGTCACAATCCTGCCCTGCACATTGGAGGGTTAAAATTTCCCTAGTTTATCACACTAACAATGCTTATCTGTCATGGCAAGTGGACACTCTACATCTCCGACTTTGCTGGGAGAATTACTAAAGGAAACAAACAATGACAACAACAAAAACATGAGTCAATGGGAGAGGTTTTTAAAACACAATTGTTTTGTTTCATATGTGAGAAAGCTGTGTCCTCACAATTTTGAGGCTATATTTTCCTTCCAGAAGCCTAAGAGTGTCTCTCACTTGTTGTTGATGTTCTGTTACTAGGGCTTGACTCAAGGCAAGGGCACCATCCCTTACCTTTTTCACTCAAGACTGGTGATCTACTACTTAAGCCACAGCTATAATCCTGGCTTTTTTTTTTTTTTTTTTTTTTTTTTGGCCAGTCCTGGGGCTTGGACTCAGGGCCTGAGCACTGTCCCTGGCTTCTTTTTGCTCAAGGCTAGCACTCTGCCACTTTAGCCACAGCGCCACTTCTGGCCATTTTCTGCATATGTGGTGCTGGGGAATTGAACCCAGGGCCTCATGTATACAAGGCAAGCACTCTTGCCACTAGGCCATATCCCCAGCCCTAATCCTGGCTTTTTGATGGTTAGTTGGAGATAAAAATTCTCCCAGACTACTTTCCTAGCTGGTTTTGAACTGCGATCCTCAGATCTCAGCCTTCTGATTAGCTAGGGATTACAGGCATAAGCCACTGGTGCCCATGATTTCATACATTAGTCTTTGTTCCAGACAGTAGCAGTCAAACCTTACTTAAGAGATGGACCTGCTTTCAAGTTGCTCATAGTCCAATTAGAGAGAAAGATAAGTAAGCACCAGAAACAATGTGTCTTTAGCAATTAGAGGTACAGAGGAAAAAGGGGATGTGTAGGGAGTGAGGGCAGACACTCCAGTGCAAAAAGCCACCATCTGTGAAGCTACATATGGGCCTGATGGTCTGATATATAGAACACAGGCTCAAAGCTTAAGTCCATCCCTGGTCAGTTTGGAGACCTTGGAGAAATACCCCCTACTCTCCAGGGCTCATGTGGGGGGATGAGGAAGGTATCTGCACCTGTACAGTTTGGAGGAGGAGGCAAAAAGCATGCATACCAAAACCTGGCACATTACAAGCACTTGCTAAGTGTTACCCATTGGGATGACCTGGGATGCGCTAGCATAAGACCCATGGATGCAGATAAACATGAAGAGTACATTCCACTCACAAAGAGCCTTTCCTGTGCGCAGATTGTCCTAAGGCTGTTACACAATACAGTTTCTAATTTTTGCTGCCTTGTTTGTAAGAGATGTGTTCGTTAGTAAAATCTTAGCCTGTGAACATCAGTTTTCTTGTTTATAAATTAGAAATACTATCACTAAACACTAATGAAAGTATAGTAGTTTGCAAACTCTAAAGGCCTATAAATATGTGTGCCTATTCCAAAAGCACCAAGCTGCTTATAAGAGAAAAGGAGGAGCTGAGCCACTGGTCACTCATGGCTATAATCTTAGCTACTCAAAAGGCTGAGTTTGAAGCCAGCCTGGGCTGGCTTTCTCTTCAATTAACCAGTAAACAGCCAAACATAGAGGTACAATTCAAATGGTAGAATGCCAGCCTTGAGCAGAAAAAGCTAAGAGAGAACAGAACAAGCAATCAGAAGGAAGGGAGAAAGGGAGGGAGGGAGGGCAGGAAGGAATGAAGGGAATCAGGACCAGTCTAACACCATTTTGAAAGAAAAAAAGGTATTTGGCTCTTAGGTGTTGTTAAACTAAATCTTCTCTCTTAATCTTGGTCCCCAGTCCAGCAAATGAACTGCAATTTCATCCCCCTGTTCCTTCCTTGTCCTTTCCTGGCATCATTTCCTCATACAAACCCTTCAGCTTATAAAAGAGACTCTTTCCACTTTGGGGTGAGAGGGTCTCTCTCGAGTCGTGCCAAATAAACCTCGACTTCACCTCTGTTCTTCTTCTTTCTGTTCTACTCTATTTTCTTAACATTTGGTCCTGATACTCAGGAGGGAGCTCAAGGTGAAACCCGCTGTCCATTCTGGCCCTTAGATGCTCATTCAGATCTACGTGGTCAGAGGAAGCCCAGGAATAAAGTTGAGCCAATTCTCACCTCCCACATTAGCCGTCCAGAAGCACATATAGCTCACAAGCGCTCAGGAAACTTTGTCCCTAAACCTGGTTGGGTGCTTTTTCTGACATGCTGTGTGCTGAGAGATTTCAGGGCTTGGAGGTGCTAAGGTTCCTTATTCCCTCCATTCCCAATGGCTGGTTGGGAAATGTTAAAAGATTTTCCTTGTCCCAAGGGGCCTTGGGGTTCCCAGGCAATAGACTGTTGACCTTACTCCCTCTGACCACTTCTAAACCCACTTACTCCTCCTTCTGTCACCTCTTGAACTTTTTCATTTCTCTGGAAAATTCTGTCCAGAGGGCCTACTTGCTTATTTTTCTCTGCATGCTACACCTGACACATCTTCAGACCTTCAACCTTAAAATTTGCTTTGGATCTTCTGAAGGCATTGTGTGTAGTTTAAATCCACTGCTCTACCACTTTGAGCCACTGCTCCACTTAAAATAAGAGTCTCATGGATGTTTTTCTTCCCAGGCTAGCTTCTAGCTGTGATCCTCAGATCTCAGCCTCCTGAGTAGATAGTAGTATAGGCATGAACCACTGGCCCCTGGGTTCCCAACCTTCCTTGCCATCACTATGGCCTCCAAAGTTCTTACATACCATCTGTCCCTAACCATTGACTCAAAATGGCCAATTTGCCCCTTAGATTTCCAGATCATTCAGGATCTAGATAACTTCCTTCAGAGACCTGGCCAGTGTCTAAAGTTCTCTAGTTCCAAGCTTTCATCCTACAAGCTTCCCTCCCGGCTTCCCTCCACCACTTGGGACTGATTTCTACACTCCCTCTCCTTACTTCCATTTACCAATCCCTCTTCCCTTGCCTCCACACATGTCTCTCCATGTCTTTACTCCAGCATCCTCATCATCCTCCTCAGCCTCACCTTAGCTCCCATTCTCCTTCTAAATGCTTTGATTTCTTTGTGTCTGCAAAATTGTTTTTCATTTCACTCAGTCTTATGATTTACCCAGAATATGCTATTCTTTTCCCCTTTACCATAATTTTCACTAGTACAACATGCCTATTTCTACAGAAAGAAGAATTTTCTTTCCTCTCTGTCTGGGTTGAAGACACACCTGTTTGCTCTGCTCTGCATGAACTTTTCTCTGCTTCAATTCAATCAATATTATATTGAGGTAACTCAGCTAGATATGACTTTTCTTAAAAAATGTATTCTAGGTATTGACCCTGCTTTCCTTCAGTGCTACTAATATCAGATGCTGCCAGTTTTACCAGGTTCTAACTCAGATTTCTCAGGTTTATCAGGGCTATTTTGTGTTGACTTTTTAATTCTGCCCCAATACCCAACAGAACTGGCTGTGTATTGATACACATTGCATCTGCATTAATCTCTTGGTAAAAACATAGCTCAAATGTTTCAGAATGTGGATTTACAAGCTTTATTTTCCTTCCTATAGATCTCTCTCTGTTTCCACCCTGCCAATATGCATTCTACAAAGGGCAAATAATTCTCTCCTGTTTCTAAAAAAACTTAAAATCCTCTCCTTGTTTTATTGTTCTAATGCTCTGATTAGATACTGTAGGTAAGGTACCTCTATCTTACTGTCCTTCAAAATCTAGTGATCTCTAGATGAAAGAGACTCTTACCTTGATTTCATCCTTTAGGACCCAAGGGGAAAAAAAGGAAATTTCCAATTTTCTCTGTGTTCTATGTTTGTCCTGTGCTTTTATGTTGTGAGTAACATCATACATGTAATTCCTCTAGGAGTCCTTGAAAATCCTTCAGTCATGGACTGGCTGGAAAAGAAATAATGCAGTCATCTTTGCCATAATGGTGTTGGAACAGTAAATAATTTGGGCCATCTTGTCACTACTCCCACTAGGGAAAATGGTAATTAACCAATGGCTAAAAATTCTCAGATACTCTAAATTAATACACTTGATTATAGGTGTTACTTTTGTGCATTGGTCTGTCAAGCATTGGGCAGACTGCATTTGCCCCTAGAATTACAGAAAACTATTTACTATAGCTGATATTCATTTTTTGAACAATTAAAATATCTAATAAAATATATTGTATATGTAAACATTTTTAATATGGTATGTTATAATATATTAAAACATTGTATGTTTTAATTCATAAGATTTCTATCACTTTAAAAGAATGGCTTAAAGCAAATATGAGCACTTTTTAACATGTGTTCAATCATTATTGCATTTAAAAAAACATTAGGATTACTTTTCTTCCTGGACACAGAGAATATTTTATTTTATTTAAAAACAATGTTATCTATATAGAAAACATTAGTTATATGACCAAGACTTGCTAGAGATGTCATATTTGCTGTTGGTGCTCATTATATCAGACATAACCAGACACTTTAGAGATCCAAGATGACTTTATGGAGACAATGTTTAAAAGCCTGTGAAGGAGCCAGGGGCTGGTGGTTCATGCCTGTACTTCTAGCTACCCAGGAGGCTGGTGGTTCATGCCTGTACTTCTAGCTACCCAGGAGGCTCAGAACTGAGGATTGCAGTTCAAAGCCAACCTGGGACAGAAAGTCTGTAAGACTCTTCTCTCCACTTAACCACCAGAAAACCAGAAGTGGTGCTGTGGCTCAAGTGGTAGAGCATTAGCCTTGAGCTGAAGAGCTCAAGGACAGAGCCTAAGCCCAGAGTTCCAGTCCCATGATTGACAAAAAATAAAATAATAATAACCCTGTAAAGGAAAGTTTGATCAGGTATTTATTTGGCTTATGGACTTTTCAGCCATAGAATAAAATAGGAAAGGTTGCTTCTTGATAGACCTAGATCATTTATGATGTTTTAGGAACCTGTTGGAGTTAGGATCTAACTATGAGTTGTAGTTGGCTTTGTAGCTAATCTGAAAAGGCTTTAAGGGTGCAATCTAAGATTTATTTTCCATTTTCTAGCTGTCAGATGCTGGTGGTTCACAGCTGTAATCCTAGGTAATCAGGAGGCTGAGATCTGAGGATTACTGTAATCCTCAGGCAGAAAAGTCCATGAAACTCTTGTCTCCAAAAAAGTCAGAAGTGGAGCTGTGGCTCAAATGGTAAAACTTCAGCCCTAGCAAAGCAGCTCAGGTACAGCACCTAGGCCCTGAGTATACCCCAGGACCAGCACAAAAAGTTTTTTTCTAGAAAAAAATTTACGAATGCTAACTGCAATAATGACTCCAATAATTTCATTGTACTCATACTTAATAATGTTTATCACAAATAATAACTGATGTTTAAATATATATTATTTATGAGGTAATACAAGTTGTTCTAACTTCTAGAGACAAAGAAAACACAGTATAATTTAATTTTTAAATAATCACATAGAAATCAGCATTTCATCTTTAAAAAGTTGATTTGATACAAATATTTTCTAGAACTATATTTGATAAGAAATTTCATTAGGGAGAATGAAACAGTCTGATGTATAAAATTATCATTAAATCTAGCTAGCATGCAAAATTTCTTTTTATATGTACTGACTAGAATTTAAAAACAATTTTCAAGGAATAAAATTATTCACATATTCAAAGCTAATCTGTTTATGTCAAGATCCTTTAAATGGGTACCTCTAAGTGTATAAAAGTGTAATACTTGTTATTTGTCTTGTGGGTTTGATATATCAGTTCCCCAAGTACAGAAGCCTTCTAGAATGCAAAGCTGAAGAAGGAACTACACCAAACAGGTACCTTCTAAATTAATATTACCTCAAAAAGCAGGCTTATGTCTCTGTGTTCCTAATTGGAATAAGGAGAGCTTAACATCACCTACAATTTCATTGATGTTAATTAGTATTCAAAAATTCTGTATGCAATGGAAATAACTAAACTGTTTGGTCAGTTACTGTTTCAAACTTTCACTATGACTACTCTTAAGCCTTTTGTCATTGCAGATTTTATCTTACAGAACATTTGTAATCAGGCCCACAGAGGAATGCTTCTTATAAACTGCCAAATTTAACTTTTCAATCTTAATGGATTCTAGGTAAACGCTGCTTGGGAACCACTTTTATTGATGTATTTGTTGCTTAAATTTAACCAAAAAGGGATTTTATTGGCACAAACTCCCACCTGACCTATCAGTCATTCCTTTTCAATATTGGATCAGATCAATTGGAATGCCCCATCCCAGCAACAAGGAAAAATGCCAACTGAGGCATTTCTCCACAACAAAGAGAGAACTACAAAGCTTTTCCTGATGATGAAGGACCACACAGAGACAACTAAAAAACACTGCTCAGATAAACACTGTCAGATCCCAAATGGAGTCACCTGTGCCTGTCTTTCAAAAGTAAAGCTGAAAGGTTAAGAAAAATGGTTCTTAAGTACCTGATGCCCGTGGCTGTTTACCTTCCAGCTGAACAGGAACTTATACTATGGGCCTTCTTTCACCTTCTATTTTTATAAATCAAGGAGAACCATAGAGGCACCATGCTGTGGTTCAAAAGAAACCCATTCAAAATGGCTTGAAAAGAGCTAAAGATACCCTTGATTCAATGGTTGTCTTTGAGGTAGTGTAGATTAGAGAAAATGAGGCATGATAAACAGCAACCAAGAATTAAGAAAATAAACTACATTGAATTAGTAGTCCTAGTAGAAACACAGAAGCAATATCTTCTCTGCTTTAAGCCTTTGTATTTCCCCTAGCCTCTGTTTTCATATGTGAAAAATGAGATTTACAATGTCAATTTCATATTTATCGTATGAAGATTCTGAGTTAATTGCAAAAAGCGGTTGACTCAGGGACAGTCTATGGTAGTCATAGTAATCTTCCTTCCCTTCCTCCTTTATCTCCTTCAGTTACCTGAAACCTACATTCACAGTCGGCTGATGCCTGAAGAGGGGATGTCTTGTATTCTCATGCCCTTAATGGCTGCTTTCTTCACCCAGGTTCCAGGGGACATGGAGAGAAGCTGTGAAGCAGGCTTTCCAGGCTGCGGAAATGCATTTTGCTCCAGGCAATGTCTGTTGAAGGTTGACAATGGTATCCCTGGGTCAGCCTCAGCTTCTGCCAGAGCAGTGCCCTCAAGCCTTCCTGTAACTGACAGCTGCAATTGATTCCAAATATATCTCACAAGACAAACAGAAATGAAACCAAATGTCTCCCAGGAAACATTCTAGAGAAAACCAGAGCACATGCTATCCCCAGCCATGGAGGCTTATTGGGTATGCAGGCAGGGGTAACACAGATTGGAGATGAGTCACACTGTGTCTGCCCCCTTGCTTGATCAGAGGCCTTTTATTCCCTCCAAGGGGATGAGGGGCATTTTTATATTCTAAGAAATGGAAATCATTAGATGGACAACAGAGTGTGCCAGTTACTTTGTGCTCTTGAGTGATTTGGGGCTGTGAACTATCTCCATTGTAGGTCAAGAGGTTTTGATTAGATGTTCTAAGATCTGCTCTAATACTCCCCCCCACTCTGCCCCCCACCCCGCCCTGGGATTCTGATAGTAAATCTATGCATTCCTCTTACTTATGAGGAAATTATATTTCCTGAATAGGAAAATATTATGTGTTGGCCTTAGTGGCTCATAACTCTAATACTACTTACTAAGGAGGCTAAGATCTAAGAATTGCGGTTCAAAACCAGCCCAACTAGACTCTTTGGATTCTTTATTTCCAATTAACCAGCAAAAATCTGGAAGTAGAAGAGAAAAATCCAAGTGAGAGAATGAGGGCCTGAGTTTAATCCCCAATATCAGCACAGAAAGGAAATATTGTTATTGGCAATACAATGAATAAAAATCCATAATTTTTGAAGACTTAAGTTGAACCGAAAGAGCAGTGAACTTAGCTTGGTTTATGGGAGGAGATTTAATACACATTAATGTGCTGTTTCAGCTGTCCATTGGAACACAGTAGTTGACAATCTAGCACAGGGAAAAAATGCCAATGATTCTCTTTTTCTTTTCTTTTCTTTTCTTTTTTTTTTTGTGCCAGTGTTGAGCCTAAACCCAGAGCCTAAGTCATGTTCTTGAGCCTGTTTTCTATTTTTGGGGGTCTTTTTGTTATTGTTCTTGTTGTTGGTGGTGGTAGTGATGGCGTGTGTGTATGTATGTGTGTATGTGTGTGTACGCACATGCACGTGTGCCTGCGCACTCACACACTTGTCTTGGGGTTTTAATTCAGGGTTTAGGTGCCATCACTGAGCTTTTTTTTCCTGAAAGCTAGTGCTGTACCACTTGAGCCACAGCTCCACTTCTAGCTTTCTTTTTCTTTATTGTCAAAGTGTGATACAGAGGGGTTACAGATTCATATGAAAGGCAGTGAGTACCTTTCTTGTTCAACTTGTTTCCTCCTCTCTCATTTCCCCCGCCCCCTCCCCCTTCACCTCTTCCCCAAAGAGTTGTTCAGTTGGTTTACACCAAATGGTTTTGTAAATGTTGCTTTTTGAATTGTTTGCCTTTTTGTTTTTTGTCTCTCAATTTTGGTATTCCCTCTCCCATTCCCAGTTCTAATACCCCGATAAACAGTATCGGGGTACTTAGATGTGATACAGTGGTAGCAAGGGTACAGCCACAGGAAGGGAGTACAAGAGAAACAAAACTAAACAAAACCAATCAGTCAGACAAGGAAAAAGAGGGGGAAAAATAGTACGAGTTCACATGGCATGTTGAAAATAATTACAATAATGGTATAACTCTTGTTTCTGTAACATGGAGTTCATTTCACTTGGCATTTTCTTATGTGATCATATGGGTGTAGCTATTGGGGTATTTTGATCTTCTACCATGACTAGCCTATTCATGTACTAGCTGTTCTACTTCTAGCTTTTTGAGGTTAATTGGAGATAAGAATCACATGGGCTTTTCCTGTCTGGGCTGGCTTCAAAGCGTCATCTTCAGCTCTCAGCCTTCTGAGTAGCTAGGATTATAGATCTGAGCCTATAATACAGGCCCTGAGCTTCAGTTTTGCTCACAGCTAGTACTCTACCATTTGACACACAGCTCTACTTCAGGCTTTTCTTTTTTTTTTCAGGGAAGGAAGGTGGGATAAGGTTTATTTAAGATAAAGTCTCATGGACTTTCCCACCTGGGCTGGCTTCAAAACATGGCCTTCATTTCTCAGCCTCTTGGGTAGCTAGGATTATGGGCATGATCCACTAGCACCCATTCAACTGTGCTTTCTGACTACATAAACTCCATGAAATGACTTGGCCTCTGTAAGTCTGCATTCCTCATCTATCAGGTCAAGATATGGCAATCACAGAATCATTGGTGGTTTAAACAAAAGAAAATATTCAACATATGGCACATGGAAAGTAAGAATTGTTCAATGACTACTGACAATGTGAGTATTGTTCTCATTGTAGAAGCTGTGTTACCCACCAGCAGTGCAGCCCCAGGGAATCTTGGCCCACACATTTTGGGGTGGGGAGGGGGAGATCAGGCAGCAGTTCAGATTTCAGTTCTGTGCCTGTTTATCATCTTCTACACATTCTGCCTAGCATTCTCACCCAAACCATGCACCTATTACAGCCCACTATTTTCTCTTCCATAGAGACTCCCACATTTTGATATCTAGCCCCAAATATTCCTTTAATGTCCAGATTATATATACAAATGCCCTCTAGGGTATTATACGTGTCTGTTAAAGTCATGGTGTTCTAAAACTGGCTTTACCATTTACTTGAATCATCTCCTTTTTGTTTTCTATTTTATTGGCTGTTCTTACATTCAACCCCAAAATATCAAAAGCCACTCCTATTTCCTGGTCTCCCTTATTCTTGTTACATCAAGGCTTGTTCACTGGACCTTCATCTCTATACTATCTCTAGTCAAGTCCAGGCCACAGGTCTGTATCCCTGTCTCCCTCCCTCCCTCCCTTCCTTCCTTTCTTTTGTTCCTTTCCTTCCTTTATTTAACCTTCCCAGGGCTGGGGATATAGCCTAGTGGCAAGAGTGCCTGCCTCGGATACATGAGGCCCTAGGTTCGATTCCCCAGCACCACATATACAGAAAACGGCCAGAAGCGGCGCTGTGGCTCAAGTGGCAGAGTGCTAGCCTTGAGCGGGAAGAAGCCAGGGACAGTGCTCAGGCCCTGAGTCCAAGTCCCAGGACTGGCCAAAAAAAAAAAAAAAAAACCTTTATTTAACCTTCCCCTCCCTTTCTTCTCTCTCTCTGCCTATCTGACTGTCTCTGTGTCTCTTCTATCTCTCTGGGTCTCTGTCTCTGTCTCTCTCCCTGTGTCTCTGTCTCTGTCTCTCTGTCTCTCTTTCTGTGTCTGTCTGTCTCTTTCCCAGCTGTGAAAAAAACAATCCTTTCTCTCAAGGGCTTTCACCATCATCTTAACTGTTTGCAGTTTTGGATTCTTATTCAGGATTTCTGCTAAGCCCCTCCTCCCTCTGTCTGTGAAAGTTTCTCACTAAAACTTAAAAACCTACCTGGGCCTGTCAATGAGGAATGCAGACTTAAAAGGTCCTGTAACTTAGTGGAGTTTACATGGTTAGAAAGAAGAGTTGGCTAAGTGCTAGTGGCTCATGCCTGTATTCCTCACTACAGACTTCTTCATCAAGATGCAGGTGTTAGTTCCCTCCCCTGAACCAGTATCAAATTTCGGCCAATTGGAAATAGATTGTAAGCCTGTGCAGAGGGGCAGACCCCAGTATGCTGGGGATAAAGTCTGGGCAACTACTCAGCCAGCTCATTCACTTACTTGGATTCTTGTCAACAGCACACCCTTCTGTAGAGGTAAACATTGCTTCTCTGAGTTTCTTTTGAGCTGGTGTCCTTATTCCTAGGAGATACCCCAACGTCACAAGGCATTTCTAACACTTTCCCTCTCTCCTCTCTTTCTCTTCAATCTAATGACTTCTTAATTTGCATTTCTTCCATGAAAAGGTAACAGTGATCTCTCTAAAACTGTATGCAGTAATTTATATTTCTCATGCTGAAAACTCATTGATGGTCACCCATTGATCTTGGGGTAAAACCCAAGTTCCTCAACTTGGCTTTCAAAATCATCTGGGCACCTGCCCAGATTGACTTCCTTCTCAACTTCCTCTAGCTTCAAGAAAGCCCCAGCTTCTCTCTTCCTCACAAACTCTGGGTAGACTGCTCATACTGTGCAAAAGTCTCCTTCCCTCTCCTCTTGTGAATTCGGTGTGAAGTCTGAGGAGGTTTCAAATCTAAAAGAAGTCCCTTGAGCTCCCCTCACAGTGCACTGCTACAGCATAAAAGCCCTTGGGGTACACAAGTCTGTCTACTTCAATCGCCTGTGCTGGAGCACTGCTCTAAGAGGGTAGGGCTCAGCCTGTCTTTTCCAGCTTTGAGATCTCAGGTCTTAGAATAACATCTGATGCTGAGTAAATAGTTCCAAGTTGAATGAACATACTAAATACCTCCAGTTTTCTCGGGAGAATGGGGCGGGGGGGGGGGCGGGGATAGGGCAGAATCCATATTTTACTTTCAACCTCTGGAAACCCCAGTTCTGTGTAGCTGCTGTAGTCAAATGTTTGTCTCCACACTCAGCAGAAAAGCAAAAAGCCCATCTGTGTTCCAGACACTGATGGAACAGTGCCTCCATCTCATCTCAGAGGCTGGGAAATCTAACATGATCTCAGGCCAGACTGAGGAGAGTTGGGCTGTTTCTTCTAAGTTACAAGCACAGGTAACACAAGTCAGAGGTGTGTGGAGTTCTTTGTAGAAGGATTAAGGATTATGTAGAATTACTGTGGCAGGAGAAATAAATGAAGAGACAGGGAAATTATATTACTTTTTATTAATGCAAGGACCAGACCCTAATGTTAGAACCCAGAAACAACTAACAGTTAAACTTTCCTCTATTTCAATGCTAACTTAAAAGAGGAGATCTAAAACTTCCCTCTCCTTTGAAGTGGCAAAAACTTGTCAACTCGTGAGCAAAGTAATGGAGATCAGGGTGAATAGCTGATCTGAGGAAAGGAAGCACTAATACTCACTGGTTGCCTCTATTTGGATAAGCCCAAATACATCTCCATATTTAAAATACTAAGTAACACCCATCTTGTCTACACAGAATGATTGCTGAAGGCCTGGAGAGGAGAGTCCTAGATGTTAGGGCCAAGTATATTCTCCTACTCCAGAAGAAATAAAGGCACCAGGCAATAGCTATCATTTTGAGTCTTTAACTCCCATTTTCTGAATGAGGAGGTAGAAATACTTCTATGTCTTTCTCTCTCCTTTAACTCAGTTATACTACTATAAACCCTTGATAATAGTTTCATCTTGTGAGCCTCTCCTTTTAGTGAGATGTTTTGAAATGCTTTGCTCACATGGATCTCAAGGACCTAAGCTTTCTATGTAAAAAATGGAAAACTAAGGGAAACCTAATCCATTGTCTGATAACGTTTTGAAAGTTAGGTGACATGATCTTTGGGGAATTTGGAGTCCTGGAGCAGATTCTTGAACTTCATCTTCTGTTGCTTTTCTGTCACTCCAATTGGCCCTCACCACCAACCAGATCAGAAGCCAGAGCCCACCATCAGAACTAGGAAGCCTTCCACTGAGCTCACAGCAAGCATCCAGCTCATCCTCCCAGCTTCACAGTCCCACAACTCCACAGGTCTGATGTTCTAGCTTTTGCTGACTCTTTTTGCCTGTAGGTCATGAGCCTTGAACTCTGGGCTTGGGCACTGTCCCTGAGTTCTTTTGCTCAAGGCTAGTTGTCTACCACTTTGAGCCACAGCACCACTTCTGGTTTTCTGGTGAATAATTGGAGGTAAGAGTCTCATGGACTTTCCTGCTCCAGCTAGCTTTGAGCCATAGTTCTCACATCTCAGCCTCCTGAGTAGGTAAGACTACAAGTATGAGCCTCCAGCACTCTACTTTTACTGCTTTTATTGTCTGAATTCTCACAATCCTTATACCAGGCTCCCTGGAGTTAGAGCCTGAGATGAGGACCCTCCCACCAGCGGTAACAAAAAGTGCTTCCTAAAGAAGTAATTAGAAACTATCAGATGGAGAAAACAGGACCTGCAAGGGAGGAACCAAGACAAAAGTGGGGTGTCAGGAGAAAAACAGAGTTTTCCTAGTCCACAAGAGCTCTAGAAGGTAATTTACATCCCAGAGTTGATCCTACTTTGAGGTGGGGGATATGTCTTTTGGAGTTTTCACGGGTCAGTCATTGGCTGCTCCAGGTAGAGAAAGAGGGAGATAGAATATAAGGCAGTCGGTCACCTTGGAACCAATAGATCTAATTACCCCCAAATGGGGCTCTGGAAAAGAGGTATCTACTGTAAGCAGTGGCACCATGGCAGTTGGGAAATTAATAAGGATGGCTGTGTGAGGCTATGATAGCTATGATTTCCTTCATCATCTGGAAGTCCTGAAGGAGTAGGTTGTTTCCAGAAGGTTAGAGAAGTCAGTAACCTTTTCTCCTTTACAACCCACCCTCACACCTATGTGTTCTGATGCCCTAGGCCTTTCTGAATGATTAAGGACCCAACCTGGTTCACTGTCAAAGGTGAAATAGAGAAAACAAACCAAGCTGTAACCCTTAGCAGTCCTACCCAGATCCACAAAGACTGGTCATTGCTAGGTAATTGCACTGCTTAGAAAGCCACGTCTGACCATAGTGTGAAAGTATGAAAAACACTCTGTGTGTGTGTGTGTGTGTGTGTGTGTGTGTGTGTGTGTGAGTGCTGCACTCACACCGGTACTAGGGCTCAAACTCAGGACCTGGAGTTTTATTTGACATTTTTTCCATTCAAGGCTGGCATTCTCCTACTTAAGGTATACCTGCATTTTTTTTCTTTTTTTCTTTTTTCCTGGTTAACTGGAGATAACAGTCCTATGGGCTTTCCTGCCCAGGCTAGCTTTGAACTGAGAGCCTCCTGCATAGCTAGGATTACAGGTATTAGCCATCAGTGTCCAGCACCACAAATCTTTACAATTCCAATCTCAATCTTTACTATGAATAACTGGATCACACAGAGCACAATGGATGGGGCTATACACTGGCTGGTAAAAAACTACAGGGACTGCCAGCACCCAAGAGGCCCTGCCTTGGGCCAGAGCGGATAACAGTTACTAATAAAGAGTCACTGCTGTGGTCAGATAAGATGCTGACTAGTCACCAGAGCTACTCCTGGCTATTGAGTCCCAGTGACATCTAAATCCACAGTTTCTCTGGGGTGTAATTCTGGCTGACATGTAAACAGAGCTATTTCAGGCAAAGTTGAGACCAGGTGTGGAGCTGAGGTTTTGGCTCTCTGAATCCTCTTGCAATCCAGTGGGTCACATCAAGCAGGGAATGGGGCTGAGCGGAACTCCAAGAGACAGAGCTGAAGGAGTTCTTTTTTTTTTTTTTTTTTTTTTTTTTGCCAGTCTTGGGCCTTGGGACTCAGGGCCTGAGCACTGTCCCTGGCTTCTTTTCGCTCAAGGCTAGCACTCTGTCACTTGAGCCACAGTGCCACTTCTGGCCATTTTCTATATATGTGGTGCTGGGGAATTGAACCCAGGGCTCCATGTATACGAGGCGAGCACTCTTTGCTACTAGGCCATATTCCCAGCCCCCTGAAGTTCTTATAGCCGCTACTTCCTCAACACATACACCAGAAAGGGTCTATTGAGATCTATGTGGGGGTGACATCAAGCAGGGAATAGGGCTGAGCTGAAGCCCAAGGGACAGAGCCAAAGCATTTCTTCTTGCCACTCCTTCCTCAATGCATACACCAGAAAAGGCTCATTGAGATCTATATGTGCCACCATGTCCCAGGGCTAGGTGCTTCTCCTTTTATGTAATTCAGGTGAGAGAACTGCTCAAATCACGGGTCCTAGTGTGTCCACTGGCTTCATGCTTTTGTTTCTGCTATGCTTTGAAATATTTGCAGATATAATTGTTTATTGACATAAATAAAATATTTGTCAGATTGTTCCTCTGGATGAGGTGACAGATGGTAGTTGTTTATTTCCATAAACAAGATGTAAAGTTACTCTGTTTTGGAATTCATACTCAAGAAGGAATCACTTACATTGAAACTATTGCTTTATAAAATGGAGTGGGTCAAAGCTAATCATAGCCTAAAAGTTTCTGACTTATCCATCCCAAGTAATCCAGAGCAGGCCCAACCTGTTCACTTCAGATTGGATTTTATATTTTTTTAGAGAGACAAAGAAAACTCATAAAGAACCATGCAACCTAGGCATTATTAATCAGTCTTTGAGCATCTATTATTATTTCATTCAACACAAAATTATTCCTACTTTAAGGGCCAAAGACTGAGGAACAGATAATCTTACTGTAAAGATCAGATAACGAGCATCAATTACAGTCTTCACTCCACTTGCCTCAATTGCTCCAAAGGTAACAAGAAGCCCAGCAGTGAAGATTGTAGACAAGTTATTATCTGAGCTTCCAATCTCACAGCTCCCTCCAGAAAAGGATGTTGTAGTGCAAACTATTCATAGGTGACTTCAGCTCCACATGGAGCAGAATCAGCACTGCCCTCTTTCTAGATTCTGGAGGATCACACAGCCTTGGGTCCCTGCCTAACCACAGAACTCAAGGACAACTGGCTGTTGGTCTCTCAGTCATCAGAAAACTGAGAGATTTCTTTGTCCATATTTCTCTACAAATGACTGAGAGCCTTCCTCTTTCTTCCTGTGGATCATTCTTCCTTTTATTGTGACTTTCCTTATGTCTCATTTGGAAACCGAGACTTGCGTCACAGGTCATGCCAAATTCCATGGCTTATTAAGCAGTGAGTATGTCTTTTCCCACTGTACATACTAGAGTACTCTGATTTCCGGTTACTCCATTTCCTAAGCAGCTGAGGCTCTGACTTGTGAATGTGAACCTAGGCTATAACCTCTTGACTCAGAAAACGTCCATATGAAATGCTGTCAATCAGAAAGTAATCTAGATGGATTCTGAGTCAGTTTGATTCAAGTAAATAGAAAAATGGGCAGTCAGGAAACTGCAGCCTTTACAACTTGCAAGTGGCAGGATACGCTGATAAACCAAAACTTTCCTGACAAGGAAATTAGAGCAGGGGGCTACAAAAGTATGAGGAAGTAAGAAGAACAAAAGAATGAGTAGATAAGGATGGGGCACAAAGTCTTTGATTTCCAGTACCTTATAAGAAACAGAAAGAAAACACACCAATCAGAAAGCCATCTTCAAAGACTCATATTTAACTCAAAGCTAATCTTTGTGACCAGGAATGTAGTGCCACATGGCTCAGCCTGAAGAGCTATCTTCCTAGGCTAAAACCCCCTTGACTCTAAAAATGTCAATCGGAATATGAGATGCTGTCAATCAGAAAATCATCTAAGTGGATGTTGACTCATTCTGCTTCAAGTAAATGTGACACATGGTCTCTTTTGCTGCCACATTTCTCTTCTAGTAAACTTTTCTATCACTTTACTATGTTTTCATCCTGGCTGAATTCTTCCCTTACTGTCCTTTCTCCTACTGTCTATGAAGTAGGTAACTGCTACAGGTCCATCATTGGGCTTCTTCTAGCTACTGCATTGAGTTCAGCCCAATATGAGGCAGAAGGAGAATGAGGACAGTCCTGTACCTACTTGGCTTCCTCCATGCCAGCTTAACACAGCTCTACCAAAGGTCACGATTCTAATCTGGAGATCTGACCTCCTATAAACTCCACCCAAATCCTGCTTGTGTATCTTCCTTCAGCCCTGGGCTCCATCACACTGGAGGATGGGAATTGGTGCGGCTTCCTGAATGTTCCCTGCTGCTTCCCTTACACCAAAATAATTCATTTTCCAATTCAGTAAATAGTTCTTTTAAGGAACTGTAATGAATTATTCCACTTGAATGTGCCACCTGTTTCCTGCCAGGAACTTTGGTTGATTTAGTATGTTTTTCCTTGAATTTCTTTAAAACCATGCAATATCAAGATGTTATTGTCTGCGTCACACAGAGGTCAGTGAATGCAAAAACAAAAACAAAAACACTGCTTTAATTCTGCTGCATGGAAACTAGGCACCGAGTGCTGGTTAGATCCTTTCTCCTAAAGACATTCATGTTGATGTCCTGTCAAGCTTGCACACATTCAACAGCAAGACGTGAAAAATAATTGTCCCACATCCTCTTGAACTTACTTACACTGCACTTTGCTACATTCAGCTTTGTGTAATTCCATAGAAAATGTGATGCAAAATCACTGAACCAGTGTCAGAACAAACAGTGTTGTTGTTGCTTTTCTAAAGTACCTGCTCTGATAAAAAAAAAAAAAAATTACAGGGCAAGTAGAAACATAACATTCAATGAATAAATGTAAAAAATGAAATTAGGTAATTTGGGGGATGGACTAGATGGGGGAAAATGATGGAAGGGTTGGCATTGATCAAGACTTATTGTATTCATACTGTGTATGATTATAGTTGTGAGCCACCAGCACCAACCAATCCTCTGACTTTGTCCAAGATGTCACCTGATGCAGAATGTCCCTTCTCCTCACACCCTATCTATACCCAGGCCCCCTCCTCCAGCTGATTCCTTATTATTCTTTTAGCCCCACTCTCAATGTCTCTCTTTCAACAATTGCCTCTCTTCTTGGGCTCTCCTGGGAATCCAGTTCTTTTTCTCATCACCTCTGCCGGCCCAACAGCACCTTCCACACAGGTACACAGCCATCATTCAGTATTCCACTTTACTACTGGATTTTAAGCATTTTAAGGACAAAGGTCATTCTTTTTCATCTTTTGTCCCTCTGGCTTGTTGAACTCAATTATTTCCAGTTCTTTGCAACATGGACTTTCTGAGAGTTATAACACAAGCAGCTAAAATCATTCCTCAAAAATATATGAAACTATCAAAAAGCTGTTAGCATTCTTGCCTATTTTTTTTCCATAGCCAGCACAGATGTCAACACATATGAACATCCATTTCCCGGTTTTTCTAAGGCTGTCTCTAACAGAGAATATCATCATGGGTTTTTGCAAGCCAAGGTTTAGATCTCACCTCAAGATTTTCTCTGGACTCATCAAAATTGCCTGTTTCTTTGTAGTTTTTGGCAAATTCTTCAACTCAGCTTTCTGACAGTTGACGTATGAAGTAGTCTAGTATTTATAGGAGGGTACAATAAATTACCTGTACACAAGTAATCCTCATAGTTATAATTAATTTGTTATTATTAAAATATGCATACAATGTCGCATATCAAGCAGTAATATTATAGTTATTATTGCTTAGGAGGAAGCTTAAATGAGAAAAGTGAATTCATTTAATTATGCTAAAGAAAAATATAGGATCCAGTAGTTGGTGGCTCACACTTATAATCATTGCTACTCAGGAGATTGAGATCTGAGGATTGAGGTTCTAAGCCAGCCCATGAAGACAATGCCATGAGATTCTTATATACCATTAACCACTAAAAAACTGAAATTGAGGGTATGGCTCAAGTGGTAGAGTGCAAACTTTGAGCAAAACAGCTAAGGAACAGTGTCTAGGCCTTGAGTTCAAGCCTTAGAACTGGCGCGCGCGCGCGCACACACACACACACACACACACACACACACACACACACAGAATATAGGTACATTAGAAGTCTAGCAATAATGAAGAAAGGAAGTCTTCAGATATGACCATCAGTTCTATGTAGCAAGTTTTCAAGGTGTGCTAACAGTTATGCAATCAAGTACCAATCTAAATGCTGCTGTGGAAGCATTTTGTAGCTATGATTATCATCTATACCCCATTAAATTCTCTTATCTGGTTGGGCCTAATTCAGTCAGATGAAAGGTATTAGTAGTTGATGAGGCATTTTCCTGACTATAAAGGAATTTTTCCTATAGAAGAGGGAGTTAGCTTCTGCCAGAGAAATCTTAGACTGACCCTAAGTGCAGACTTGCCAAAACAGCCTTCATAATTGCGCAAGTTGATTTCTCATGCAGACTGATATTTAGATGATAGAGATAGAGTTAGAGATAGAGGTAGATAGAATAGATGATAAATGATGATGATGACAAGGTAGGTAGATAGAGACAAAATCTACTGATTCTGTTCTCTAATAGAACACAAAATTGTAATTCAAATGACTGAGGTTTTGCTTGAGGCTTTTATGATCTGAAGTAACTGCATATTAACCCTAATCTGAAAGTTGATCAAATCTTAATATTGTTCCGAAACAATACTAATAATCAGTACTTACCTTTATTGTTTGGTATTATTTTTACTTTTTTTAAAGTTGAGATGTTAATATCTGCCAACTGAAAAGATGGTCTTGTTCCTTTCTTGTTTTTCCCTTTTTTATTTGTATTGGCTGGTGAATATGTCCTTTCTGCCAAGAGTGTCAGCTGGAATAGCTACAGCAATTTATTTCAGCTGACATGTGTGACCTGACTCAGGAAAATGATGCTGGTGTGTGTTACCCATATGTGCTGTCAACATAGAAATGCTGCTTAGAATAGTGAGACTGCAGACTGTTCGGGCTCCACAACCCTGGTATCAGAACCACCTGGAGTCTGATTGAAAATGGAGTTTCCCAGGCCACCCAACTCAATTCTACTGCAATGGGATGGGCCTGAATTTTTATGAGATCTCATAGGGATCCCTCATCTAGCTAAAGTTGAAGGAATGTTTCAGGCATTCCCTGTAAATCTAAAGAGTAGTTTTATTTCCTTTTCCTGTGTGTAGATAGGAATAATATTACTACACTTGAGAAATCTGTCTTACAGGTAAAAGAACCTACACATTTAGAATCTACTAAACAGCTTATGGTAAGTTAGAGTTTTGAACCCAATCCTTTTCTGTGTGTGTGTGTGTGTGTGTGTGTGTGTGTGTGTGTGTGTGAGAGAGAGAGAGAGAGAGAGAGAGAGAGAGAGAGAGAGAGCACCCTGGGGCTTGAACTCAGGGCCAGGGTGCTGTTGATTAATTGGTTTTTTATTGTTATTGTTTTTTAATCAAGCTAGTGGTCTAGCATTCAAGTTACAGCTCCAATTCTGGCTTTTTGCTGGTTAATTGGATATAAAAGTCTCACTGCCTTTCCTGATGGCACTTCAAATTGTGAATCTTAGATCTCAGTGTCCTGAATAGGTAGTATTACAGGCGTGAGCCATGGGTGCCTAGCTTAAACAAAATTCTTTATTCCTCCTTATATGACACTCTTGTTATAGGTTTTCCCAGAAAGGACTATATTCCATCTTTGACCATGTAGATCAGTCATGTGATCTGCTTTAGTCAACAGCAATTGTATACAACTACTTACCTATGATGGGTGGACCTCAGTTAAAATAAAGCAAAGCCATCCCACCCACAGTGGCCTGAAAAATAAGTCGTCTCAACCAGGAGCCATCTCCTGAGAATGAATGGTGGGATGGTCTATTACAAAATATCATTGTGGTGGTTACTAAATGATATGCAGATGAATCCTGTAATTTTATGCATGAAAAAATTGAGAAGCTAAGAAAAACAATTATTTTTCTAAAGATTTAACCAAATAAATAACTCAAAATGCCAGGACCTATTTATATGGCAAGCCTTAGGAAGCAATTGATGCAGGTGTTTCTGACAGTTGTTCCTGTTACCCATACAGAGCAAGCTGGCACCAGAAGATGGATTTGCCTTTGTTGGAGCAGCACCCATTAGTGCAGGAATGTGCACACTGGCTTGCTCAGCAACAGGAACAGAAGTGTCCACAAGTGTGGACCCTGTCCTTCCACCCTGCCCACCTGCTCTGTCACTTTCAAACAATCACGCACTAGCTGTTGGACTAGAAAGCAAATGCCGCCAAGTCTTATTGTCTTGAGAATATTTTTATGTCAAACATTAAGAGTTATACACCCAATATTTTGGGGATGCGTGCCAGTATTGGGGCTTGAACTCAGGGTCTGGTACTATCCTTTTGCTTTTTCACTCAAGGCTGGTGTTCTTCCACTTGATCCACTTCTAGCTTTCTGCTGGTTATTTGGAAATAAGAGTCTCATGAATTTCCCTGCCCAGACTGGCTTCAAAACTCAATCCTCCAAGAAAGAAAGAGAGAGAAAGAAAGAAAGAAAGAAAGAAAGAAAGAAAGAAAGAAAGAAAGAAAGAAAGAAAGAAAGAAAGAAAGAAAGAAAGAAAGAGAAAGAGAGAAAGAAAGAGACAGAAAGAGAGAGAGAAAGAAAGAAAGAAAGAAAGAAAGAAGGGGAGGGAGGGAGGGAGGGAGGAAGGAAGGAAGGAAAAGAAGGAAAGAAAGAAAGAGAGAAAGAAAGGGGGAGGGAGGGAGGAAGGAAGGAAGGAAGGAAGGAAAAGAAGGAAAGAAAGAAAGAGAAAGAAAGAGGGGGAGGGAGGGAGGAAGGAAGAAAGGAAGGGAGGGAGGGAGGGAGGGAGGAAGGAAGGAGAGAAGGAAAGAAAGAAAGAAGGAAGGAAGGAAAGAGAAAGAAATATGGGGAGGGAGGAAGGAATAAAGGAGTGAAGGAAAGAAAGGGAGAAAGAAAGAAAGAGAAAGAAAGAAAGAAAGAAAGAAAGAAAGAAAGAAAGAAAGAAAGAAAGAAAGAAAGGGGAAGTAGGGAGGAGAAAGAGAGAGGATGGAAGGAAGGAAAGACAGAAAGAGAATGAACAAAAGAAGGAATGAGAGAAAAAAGATGGAGGGAGGGAAGGAGAGAGGGAAAGGGGGAGGAAAGATGGAAGGAGAGAGGGAGGAAGGAAGAAAGGAAGGAAGGAGAGAAAGAAAGAAACAAACAAACAAAGCAAGAGGGGGAGGGAGGGAGGAAGGAACGAGAGAAAGAAAGAGGGGGAGGGAAGAAGGAAGGAAGGAGAGAGGAAAGAAAGAGGACAGAAAGAAAAAGAGTGGAGTGAGGAAGGAAGGAAGGAGAGAAGGAAAGAAGAAAGAAAGACAGACAGAAAGAAAGAGAGAAAGAAAGAAAGAAAGAAAGAAAGAAAGAAAGAAAGAAAGAAAGAAAGAGGGAGGAAGGAAGGAAGGAAGAAAGGAAGCAAAGAAGAAAGAAAGAAAGAAAGAAAGAAAGAGGGAGGGAGGGAGGAAGGAAGGAAGGAAAGAGAAGGAAAGAAAGAAGAAAGAAAGAAGGAAAGAGAAGGAAAGAAAATGAAGACAAGAAATCACTATACTACTTTTTTTTCTTTGTTGTCAAAGTGATGTACAGCGGGGTTACAGTTTCATGTGTGAGGCAGTGTGTACATTTTTTATCCAAATTATTACCTCCTCCCTCACTTTTAGTGTAGCCATAACTGGTTGGTTGATCCTATGCTATAGACCATACTACAAAAAGAATGGGCCTAACTCTGAAAACAAAAATGACACATTTTCACACCTATACCTCCTGTTATAGAGTCTGAAGTTTTGGGTTTCCAGTGTTTCTGAGAAACTTCATTTTACTAGCTATTTGAATTCATGCCAAAACACCACAGGGATCCAGTGCAGAAAGCAGATTATCATTACAGTTTGGCTGCAAAAGGCTCAGCCTATGCTATGTTGAAAAAGAAAAGAAAAGAAAGTAGAAAGGAAAAGATAAACAGAATTCTCAGCACAGCCCATGTTTCTTTACAGCCTGTTGAAGTGATCCATCAGGGTTTAAAACAGTCCACGTTTTTCCAGCCCTACAAACTTGGCAGTACTGGAAAGTTGGCAAGTATAGTTGTTTAAACAAAGCTTCCAAGTTTTCTGTTGGCAGAGGATATTTGCCAGTATACATACCAACAGAGTAAAAAAAAAAAAAAAGAAAGAAAGGGAGGAAGGAGAAAGGGAGGGAAGGAGGGAGGAAGAAAGGGAGGGAGGGAGGGAGGGAGGGAGGGAGGGAAGGAGGGAGGGAGGGAGGGAGGAAGGAAGGAAAGGAGGGAGGGAGGGAGGGAGGGAGGAAGGGAGGAAGGGAGGAAGGGAGGAAGGGAGGAAGGAAGGAATGTTTTCCTTTGACACTGTAGAGACACTGAAATGCCTTAGATGCAAAGCTGGATATTCAGTCCAGGGGCTGATTTTGGCTCCAGGTCAAGAAGCCAACAATAATAAAATCCCAAATCTTTCTACCCAGAGTGTTCATGGGATTTGCAGTGGAATTGACTTGCTTATCAAACTAGCAGCATGTCCTTCCTTTGCAGTTTAACCCATTGCAGTCGGTTCTGCCTTCTTTGACAGTTCCCCAGGACCCCAAGTGCCTATTCTCTACTTAATTCTACTTGAAATTGAGACTGGAGTTCGTGGAAACTGAATATGATGTAGGCAGAGCAGGTACAGCTTTACTTTACCTCCATTAGCCTTAGGCATCGATTTTAGTTATTTTTAAATCCAGCTTTCTGAAATTGAAACCTAGGACTGATACAGAAGCACATGGCTGGTTTTATAATCTGCTCCTTGGCAGCTGGGTTGATTCATATTCGTCACCATCAGATATATTCCCTTCGCTATTCAATTAAATTTGACATTGATTCTGGAACCTCACAAAAGAGAAGCAATCCCTTTTCTCTCACCCTGAATGAAATGAAACAAAGTAGAAGATTAAGAGAAAGAAAACGGAGGAGAAATAGAAGCATTATAGGGAAAAATTTTAGGAACAAGTTTTTAAATCTCAAAGGAAGTTAAAATGCATGTTTTGACTTCTACCTACAAAAATATAGAATATTAGGCACTTCTAAGTAGTTATTTGAAGCTCATCTCTTCTATAGTCACTTGCTAGTGGGTAGTTGGTCTAGTTTCAGTCATCCTCCATGAACTGGCCTCACTTTTGGGTTCACGCAACACCTCTTTCTTCTTTAATGCTCTCATTTGTTTTGCCATTTAGTGTCTTTGGAAACTTGCTTGTGAATTTCCAAAGATGCCCTTTCTTTGAGTTCAGGTGATGCTTTGAGTAAAGAACAATGGAGGAGTTGGTGGTTAGATGTCAATACTGTGTCTTGAACTCAAGGCCTCATGCTCTACCAGTTGAGCCACAGTTCTACTTCTGGCTTTTTGCTGGTTAATTGGAGGAAAGAGTTTCATGCTTGTTTGTTTTTTTCCTCATCTGGAGATTGTCAAATCTCAAGATTCTGAGTAGCTAAGATTGTAGGCTAGAGATGCCACTGCCCAGCTAAAACTAAGGCTTTTATCTCATAAATTTCATCTAAAAAACAGAGAAGTAAGTAGCCATTCAGTTATCAAGAAAAATTCTAAAACTTTTAAAATAATTTAACTGTTTTTCAAAAAAGAATCACCTTGGGCTGGGAATATGGCCTAGTGGCAAGAGTGCTTGCCTCCTACACATGAAGCTCTAGGTTCAATTCCTCAGCACCACATATATGGAAAACGGCCAGAAGGGGCGCTGTGGCTCAGGTGGCAGAGTGCTAGCCTTGAACTGGAAGAAGCCAGGGATGGTGCTCAGGCCCTGAGTCCAAGGCCCAGGACTGGCCAAAAAAAAAAAAAAAAAAAAAAAAAAAAAAAAGAATCACCCTGGTCAGACTAAATTTTCACTTTAGGAAGATATCTGAGGAAGTAAATGTGATTAGAAGAATAGATTCTGATGAGACAGACCTGATTTCAACTAAATGATTTACTTCTTACTAAACTTAAGATATTTATTTCTGGGTGCCAGTGGCTCACACCTGTATTCTTAGCTACTCAGAAGGTTGAGATCTGAGGACTGAGGTCCCCAGCCTGGGAAGGAAATCTGTGAGATTCTTATCTCCAATTAACCACCAAAAATCTGGGCAAAAAAAGCTCAGGGATAATACCCAGGCCCTGAGTTCAAATCCTAGGACTGGGAACGCACACACACACACACACACACACACACACACACACACACACCCCAACACCAACAACAAAAACAAAGGCTCTCAATTTAATAATAATTAAATGCTGGCATTGCCTCTTCCAAGTTTGATTTGTTCAAAATCTCTGAAATTTGATTCCTCAGTGACAAAATGGCAACATGAGTTGATATTACTTTGAGAATTAAATAAGGTCATGTCAATCCAGAGCACAGCCAATAAAAGCTGGGTGCTGATAGCTTATCCCTGGAATACTAGTTACTCAGGACACTTCGATTCGAGGATTGTACTTCAAAGCCAGTCCAGGCCAAAAAGTCCATGAAACTCTTATTTCCAATTAATCAGAAAAATGCCAGAAGAGGAGGTATGGCCAATTGGTAGAAGGGCAGCCTTCAGTGGAAAAACTAAGGGACAGAGCCCAAGCCTCGAATCCAAACCCCAGTTACCAGTACTGACATACAGACACACATACACACAGAGAATCACAGCATGCTGAGAATAACCACAACTTGATTATATAAAGCTAAAAACCTTCAAATCACCATGCTTAATAATTTTCATGGGTTTCATTTCATAAGGACCACATATCCCTTGCAGGAAAAACAGAAAATACAGATAATAAAAACAATTAAAATTATAAAATCTCTTGGAGAAATCACTTGCCAGAAATAATTTTTATGGAAAATTTAATCAAATCCTTTTGTGCTGAATCTTGAAATACCAAGATGACATTAGGTTGTTTGCATGCTTCATTTCCATCTTTAAGAACATCTGCCTGTTCTACCATGAAAGTGAAGAAAGAAGTTATAAGAAACTGATTTCTGGGAGATAAATCAGAAGAAAGGATCCTGAGAAGAGCTGGGAGGAAATGAACTTTTTGTTTGTTTTCACAAGTGAAGAAATGTGAATTCTAGGCAGGATATTGTTTTCTGCCATATTCTTTTTTTTTTTTAAAGAAGCAATTCTGTTAAATCAGTTTCTTCCAGAAATATAGCAGTATTTCCACTGGGTGAGTTTCAATAAATAGGATGAATCAATGCTCTTTTATTGCTAACTCCCAATGACAGAATCAGAAATTATTGATAAAGCAATAATTTGTTGTTTCCCCTACATTAGCTTAGTTGCAAAATGTTTTTGTCTGTTTCCTATATATAGATCAGAACAATTAGATCTGACTAATAACAAATCAGATCCAATACAGATCAGAACAATTATTTTTGACATTTCTCCTAAAAGCCCACTTGATTGCAATGTTTTAATATAATATCTAACATTTGCTTCACTCTACTTGTAATATTAATGGCATGTCTACCCTTTTGTGAATCCTCTTGTTATATAGGAGTCCTGCAAAAACTTATAACAGACCTGAAGGTTAGAGAGAGAGTGACCTGCCTAACATCAAACAGTCTGGCTCTTTTAGATGCAGGTAAATCTACACATTATTGTGGCACTTGTCTCTTGTATGTATACACAGTAAGTCTTCAGACTCCCACACCACTTACCCAAAATCAACCACAGCAAGGGATGATATGCATAAATGTACACATCTCTATGTAGGAACAAATGTTGTAAGCAATTTATTTGGAAGGGAACACTCTATCCCCAAAGTCATAATTCCATCTAGAATTTCACTATTTACTTGTGTAGCACAGCTAACAATTTTAACACTATAGTAAGATTCACTGATTATAGAAGGCCCTTACATATACATAAGCATATTTACATAACCCAGAAAATACCACAAACTGTGGGCTCTAAACAGGCTGTGGGAGAATTCCTAGAGGACTTGTAGTCCTGAGGAGTTGACAAGTCATCACAATGGAAGCCTGTGGCAACCTGTCAGCACAGTACCTGGATGGAGAGCGAGGAAGGATGAAGATGTAGTAAAAGCAAGATAGCAAATCATTTGCAATGACAAAAAACCATGTTTTTCTCTTTTCTTTCTACTTTAAAGATACTTTAATCCTTGAGGGGAAAACATAACCTAATAAATGTCCAAAAAGAAATTGCTATAACTTCATAGAGTTTATTTCTCCTTACCCATATGTCCTGTGTCAATTGAATGTCTCTTACTTTGTGATGAAGTAGAAGCTTGATTAATACATGGGATGGAACTAACACCTATTAAACTAAGGACTGGGCATTCACCTCAGTACTTTTTGTATCATCCCTTCCTGAGAGACCTGTAAAGCTGGTTTTATTTTATTTTATTTTGTTGTAAAAGTGATGTGCAGCGGGATTACAGTTATATGAATAAGGTAATGAGTACATTATATTGCTACCCCTCCCTTGTTTTTCTCCCACTTTCCCTCCCTGTTGACTTCCTCTCCCCCTAGATGTAAAGTTCATTTCCAACCTAGTATCTTGTGAGTATTGTTGTTGCATTGGTTCACCCGTTGGCCTTTGTTTCACCATTTTGTGATTCCCTTTCCCTTCCCCAAATCAGATAAACATATATACAAGATACAGGGTACCAGAATAAAAAAACAGTGACAACAAGGAATAAACCAAAAGGGGGGAAAACGAAAGAAAATAAAAAACTGAGACACAGATGAGCCAAACGAACTCATCTTTTAAGTATAAAATACCATATCAATTCCAAAATTGTGACTAGGATATGAACTTTCTCAGTCTTACAGCCATGGCATGTTTGTTTGTTTTTGTATGGAACTTTTTTTTTTTTGGTTAGTCATAGGGCTTGAACTCAGGTCCTGAGCACTGTCCCTGGATTCTTTTTGCTCGAGGCTAGCACTCTACCACTTGAGCCACAGTGCCACTTCCAGCTTTTTCTGTGTATGTGGTGCTGAGGAATTGAACCCAGGGCTCCATGCATGCTAGGCAAGCACTCTACCACTAGGCCACATTCCCAGCCTCATTTGTTTTTGTTTTTGCTCTGCCAGTCCTGAGGCTTGGACTGGGGGCCTGAGTTCTGTCCCTGACCCTCTTTGTGCTCAAGGCTACTGCTCTACCACTTGAGCCACAAAGCCATTTCCAAGGTTTAGTTTTTATGGGTTTTTGTTGTTTTGTTGGTCATGGGGCTTGAACTTAAGGCCTGGGCACTGTCCTTGAGCTCTTTTCTCAAGGTTAGTGCTCTACCACTTTAAGCCATAGTGGCATTTCTGGCTTTCTGGTAGTTAATTGGAAATAAGAGTCTCACGGACTTTCTTGCTCAGGCTGGCTTTTAACTGCAATCCCTCAGATCTCAGCCTCCTGAGTAGCTAGGATTATAGCCGTGAGGCACCAGCACCCAACTGAAATTTAGTTTTTAATTCTCTTCTGTTTATTGACATCTGAGTGTAGATATATATCACATCCTTTTGGATTCCAGAAAAGTTCCCCAAACATTTTGCAGATCATTCATTGCAGTGAAAGAGTTCACATGACAACAGTGAAAGCGCATTTCTCTACTCCCATGAGATATGAAGCCCTGCTTCCATGTCTTCTACAGAGTTTTGCACATATCTAAGTGATGGTGACAAGTGAGTTGTCTTCTTGTAGCACAAAGCATCTTCCACTTTTCTGCTCTGTTACCTCACTCTCACTGTGATGGGGTCTTTGGTTCTCTGTGATATCAGAGAGGCAGCCATGTCTCCAGGAACCACTCATCACTCCACCATTCTGACAGTGCCTGGAGCTTCCAAGTCCTCCAGTGCCAGCTTCAAGCTGTCAGTTCTAATACTGCTGACAGAGCAAGACCACAATGCCTAGAGAAACAAGCAAAGCAAAGGAGACAAAATAAACATTGCTTGATTGTTTATCTTGTATGCCTAGAGTGCCTAGTTTAGAGTACCATCACAAGTACAATTGATTAGAATATGATTGTGTGTGTGTGCATGCAGTGTGCAGGTACACACACACATATGCTGGGGCTTGAACACAGGCCTCTGAGATGCCTCTTAGCTTTTTCACTCAAGGCTAGTGCTTGACCCTGTGAGCCATAGCTACACTTCTGATTTTTTTGTTGTAAGGAGAGTGATTAATTGGGGATCAGAGTTTTATAGACTTTGCTCAGATCTCAGCCTCCCAAGTAGCTAGGGCTACAGGTCTAGCCAAAGACCTACATGTGATTATTCATGAGAAAATCTCATCCATTATTCCTTTTTTAGTTCTGTTTTGTTTTAGGGATATTTTTGTTGTTTATTTTTCTGAGATACATATCTCAGACCAACCTCAAACTTGTAAACCTTGCCATCCTGAGTACTGGAACTACAGACTTCAGCCTGTTTCCCAATTCTACCACACCATGACTCCCATTCATTCTTCTAAAGATTGGCTTCAGATGTATGAGAATCTGAGAGTCATCTCACATTTGGATCCTCACTGAGATCTTTACAGAATACATATACATGTAGAAAATGAGATCCAAGGAACTTACATACTGCTTCTGTGTTCACAAGCGTCTTGATGACTGAGGTCCTAAAAGGTATCCTGGTATCCTGAGTCTACATTGAACAAAACAATTCATTTTGTTTATTCATGTATTTATTCAACAAGTATGTGTTAACGGGCTCTGTTTTACAGGTCATGATAGGTTTTGTATTGCACACATGTTGGTCTTATATTGTTTATGATATTAATTCAATGGTTAGACCTTTGTAAGGTGAAATTCAAGTTCCAATGGAAGTTGACAGATGAACTTCTAGCTGAGAAAACCTTCCCAGGCTAGAAGAAGCTAGCCGAGCCACAGAGAAGCCTAGCTGGAGGACAGAGGACTATGGAAGCTGGGGAGGCCAGGATTTTCTGACAAAGTTAATCAAGGAGAAAACAATTGAATTCCATGCTTTCCTGCCAATAAGCTTATATTTTGCCTGGAAAGGCACCTGAATTGAATGTCTCCAAATTCCAAGAAAGAAAAATATCCAGTTTCTCTTTCTTAATAATAATATGGAACAACTCCATAACAAAGAGGGTTTCTTTATTAGGATTTAGGCATTTCTTAGGATGAGGAGAAGAGGACAGGAGCTTAGTAATGGTAAGGGGCGTATTGGAAGCATGGCTGTGACTTTAAATGTTAGGAAAAAAAACCAAAACCTATGTGGATGGGTGATGGGTTGACATTTTCTGTGGCTTGAGTTTATGTAGTTTAAAGAGTACTCTTTAAGGAAAGTAATATAAATAAAAATCTCTTAATTTGGAAATATTTCAGACATATAACTGTAAGCAGAGTGATCTGTGAAAATGAAACTGAATTTTGACACACAGTTTAATGAAATTATAGCAAATAACACTCTGTGATACTATTCCAGAGACAGTATTAAAAGGCTTCCTCAAACCAGGGATTAAAAGCACTTGAACTCATTACTCTGTGTGTGTGTGTGTGTGTGTGTGTGTGTGTGTGTGTGTGTGTGTGTGTGTGTGCGTGCGCATGCGCGCGCTGGTACTAGAGCTTGAATTCAAGACCTGGGCTTTATCCCTTAACTTTTACACTCAAGGCTGGGGCCCCACTACTTGAGACACAGCTCCACTTCTGGCTTTGTAGTGATTAATTGGAGATAAGAGTCTCACAGACTTTCTTGCTTGGGCTGGCTTTGAACTAAGATCCTAGAAGTAGCTAGGATTACAGACATAAGCCTTGAGTGCTTGGCAATAGGCTTCCTAAATTTCAAAACAACTCTCAGGGAGTTGGCTGGGATTTTGGAGATGAGAAAAGAAATAAAGATTTTTGTTTTCTGGTACGAGTATGTTTATTTATAACTGTTGTCCATGGAAAGGAATTTTTCAGGGATATTTATGGTTGGCTCTGTTCTAGGAAGTTTTCAACACCTCTTTGGCAAACAATGGCAAAATAAACCTGCAATGAATAGCCGGAGAGGATGTGGTCTTTCAACACTTCCATCTAAAAAACACAGCAGAGGAACTTTCTGGATTAAAGGAACAAGTACTTCTTGTATGTAGACATAAGTTTTCTGAACTGATTTTATTTTAAACAAAAACTATGTTGCATGGACTTAGAAAACTCAAAAGGCAGAGGATCATGAGTTACATTAATTCTCCAGGAGAAGAGGTTCTGGTGTAAGTATTCCCCAAATGGCATCTTTTGCTCTACCACTATCTGAAGTCACTAAGATAGAGGTAGGAACGCCTACTAGCACCAGTTCTTATGGGCCAATGAGACACACTTAAAAGACAGAACATTGGATATCACCCATCAGTGGTCTAATTAATGCTTTTGTGTAGAAACCAGAATGAACTTTCCATTTAAAACTCTTTTCAGATGTGAAAAGCAAGTGCTTTTCTCTACTTGTGCCCCTGTATCAACATACAGAGCATGGATTTCAGGTCCCACAGGCTCCTGAGTTCATTTTAATGGATTCAGGTATTCAAACCATTGAGAGTAGGGCTGGCCAGGATTTTGTGAACTCCAGATGGGATCCTTGGCATCTGGCTCTTCAAGTTTGACCCTAGCAGCTGAGGCCTTTGCAAGAAGGATCAAGGTTTCAAGTTTAAACAAAAGCACAGAAAGGACAAGAACAAGGTACTTTTTATCAAAAGCTTATTAAAATGTAGAGTATTGTTGGTGGAATGCAATTAAACATGTCCCCAATGCAAAATTTAATTGGTGTAGGTAGACATCTGTTTTAATATATTAATGACACATACATTTTGTATATTATGATAATATACAACATGTAATATAATAATATATATTTTATATTAATGGTTATATACATTTAAATAAATTGATACACACAGTCCCTCCTTCATTCTTTCCAACATTCTTTTTCTCCTTTTCTCCTCTGTTCTTCCCCTCCTTCCCCTTTTCCTTCCTCCCTTCTATCTCCTTTCTTTTCTTTCCTATGTTTCTTCCTTTCTTTTTTTTTGCCAGTCCTGGGCCTTGGACTCAGAGCCTGAGCACTGTCCCTGGCTTCTTTTTGCTCAAGGCTAGCACTCTATCACTTGAGCCACAGCGCCACTTCTGGCCATTTTCTATATAGGTGGTACTTGGGAATCGAACCCAGGGCTTTGTGTATACGAGGCAAGCACTCTTGCCACTAGGCCACATTCCCAACCCTGTTTCTTCCTTTCTTAAAACGAAATAATCACAAAGTTTCAGCCATGGAACTTCATGTTTCAGGCTAGACATCAGAGAACAACCAACACAGAGTGCAAGGCTTATAAATAAAATGATCTTATGGTCAAGAAAGAAACTGATAAAAGTAATTACCTGAACTAATGTTTTAACATCTGAAATAGGAGGCTAAACTGGGTGTGGTCAAATAATGAAAGAAAGAATGTGAATTATTGTTGGTTGAGAGACCAGGAGGGGAAATAAAGATGGAATTGGACAGTCACCTATGAGGATTTAAAAGATGAGATACCTGATACCCAAGATTTCTCAAGTCTGAGAAGGCACAAGTGGAGCCCATTGACTAGTCAAGATAGTTCAAGGAGTTTAGGCTGCCTGGAAACTTGATACCTGGGGAGTGCAAGGTGGGAGGAGGGAATCTATGTAGGAAAATGCTAGAAGAAGCCTGATTATGGGAGACTTTGAAAGACAGAAAGGTTTAAATCTTTCTGCTACCATTGAAAAGCCATATGTGATTTCTTAGTGAGGAGTGAAATGACTCCTGGTACATTCTCTTTCTTTCTTTATTTTTAAGGATCACTCTAAGACAGCAGCATGTTGGAGAATAAAAGGGATTAGAGGGAATTGAGGAGAAGACAACAAGTTTAATGCCCAGATTTTGTCACATTGTGACAAGGGTGAAGGAATGTCTTGATTCACCTTGTGCTTAGGCATCTTGTTGGTGATGACGCCTTAGAGAAGAGGCTTGCTGAACAAAGACACATGAGTGGTCACAAGTGAAAGGTCAAAGTTGCAGGAGGCATAGTGAACAAAGCACAAGAAGGATTATTCTATAAAACATCCAGGATTAGAGGTATGATTTTAAAACAGCATGTGGTCTTATTATCGTTTTTCACATATAAGATACCAGAAACATAGCTTACTGTGTTTTTCTTTTCTTACTTTGCACACACTCTGTGAGAGAAGCAGGACAAAGATAATAAAACCAGGGCTAGAAAATGCACTAGATGAAACTCAGTGACTGAAAAGCCCAGGTCCCACCACACAGCTGAGCAACGGTGGGGCAGAGACGAGTCGCAGGAATCACACATTTTCAAGTCCAGTGCAAGACTCGTGAAGGGGATGAGCAGCCTGGAACAACAAATTTCTCTTCCCCTTAAGAATGTTGTTTTCTACCCTTGGTATCATGAAAGATGTTTACAGTATTTGGCCTCATGCAGCAGTTTGTCTATGAAGTCAAATGAATGAAGACCTCTGAAGGGTGTGTGTGTGTGTGTGTGTGTGTGTGTGTGTGTGTGTGTGTGTGTGTGTTTGCTGCTGGTCCTGGGGTTTGAACCAGGACCTCAGACTCTTGCTTAGCTTTCTCATTCAAGGCTGATACTCCACCACTTGAGTCACACCTCAGCTTCTGGCTTTCTGGATTTTCCTTCCTAGGCTGGTTTCAAACCATGATCCTCAGATCTCAACCTTCTGGTTGCCTAGGATGACACATGTGAGCCGCTGACATTCAGCTCTAAAGGATGTATTTCAGCTGCTCAAAATAATGTCCAGGTTATTGAGGCCATGGTATACCCAGAGCATAGATACCCTACCACTTTTAAGGTTCTGGATCACTGGCTACTGTGCTTTCCCTATGGCCTAAAACTAACTGATGGCAATGAGGCGAATGCTTTATCATCTTTTCCTTCTGTGAAAGCAGAAAGGAAAATATGGAAAATCTATCATTTCCTCAAATCATCTGACAGAAGTTGAACTTTGACTTTCCACTGAGAAATGTCCAAAGTAAACACCAAATTATGCTAAGTTGAAGGAAAGAAATCAAATGAAGAATATTAAACTTCTTGCTCAGAAAAGAGCAATTTTTCCTATTATTCTTAGGTATTAGAACACTGGAAGAAAATATAAAGCTACTTAATGTTGAATTAAAATGAAATAATAAAGAATTCAATATGCTTTTCAGCTTCCAGATGATCTGAGATCAGAAGATTGCATTGGAAGATCTGTCTAAATGTTAGCATAGCTTTTCTAAACTCCACCAGCAGTGTTAATATTCTCTTTACTTGTTGTGTTACAGCTTGAAGAAATGTGTTCCCAGGTCATTTAAGTTTTGGATAGAAATGGGTCATGCTTCTTATCTTGAAAGAAAGAAATATATACTCAGACCTATCTGCATGGCTGAGCATAGCCTTGAAAATAGAGATTTTTTTTTTTTCTGGTTTTGGGGCTTGAACTCAGGGGTGCTATCTCTTAGGTTTTTCACTCAAGGCTAGCACTTGAGCAACACTCTCCATTTCCAGCTGTTTGCTGGTTAATTAAAGATAAGAGTCTCATGGATTTGTCTCTTTGAGCTGGTTTCAAATTGCAGCTCTCAGATTTCAGCTTCTTGAGTAGCTAGGATTATAGGCATGAGCCACTGGCGCCTGGCTGATACATCTTTAATTTCAAACTGCAATGAGAGTGATGGAGTTGGCACAATTGACAGCAAGGTTTAACACCTCTCATTTCACTCCTCACTTGTGTGTGTTTTCCTTCCTCTGGTGACTAGAACGCCCAGTTCTACTGGCTGTCCTTCTGTCTTTCAAGATGCATGCCCTCAAAGATCTTTATTGCATCTTTCTCTTCCTAATATCTCAAAACTTATTGCATCCTCTTACATGCCCAACAATTTATCCAACTCGTGCTTAAATATCCTGAGCTAATGATTCCCCCTTCTATATTGACATCAAAAAGCTATGACATCTGAGTCAGGTTCTTTGTCTCTATGGTTTCAAAGAGTGAGTTTGAGGACACAGCAGTAGAAGTAAAATAGCAAAGATTTATTAAAGAAGAAAAGCAGAACTCCCATTAGACAAGAGGAGTCCCAAGGGCAGCACCTTGGGTGCATTGTACAGGGGTTGATAAGGTGCCCCTAGGAGAGAGCTCCAAAACTCTCAAGATCACTGGACATCCCATGGCCCATATTTGTCCCCAGACCTAATCAGAGGCCTCAGACAGTCTGCACACAGTCTTCTCGTGTTGTTCAGCAATGCTGACTGGGTGTCCGTGCTGGTGGCCCATCTTTGCAGTCTCAGAAACCCTCTGTTCATGTGCACATTTCCCAGGAGCAATTAGCCCTGATGTGATGCCACATCTGTGAGCTCAAGAACCCAGTGAAGGACGCAGGCCTACTATGAAAGGGCTCTTTGCCATGAGAGTCTAGCCAGGCTCTTTTTCTGTTCTCAATACCACTGACTCATCTTTTCTATAAAATGCATATTATTTCCAACTAACTTGACTTCCTACAGGCATATGACACAAAACATGCTCAGTTGATTCTTTTGAGTGTTGGCTGTTGATTCTTATTTTTCCCCCAAATATACTCCACAGCTTTATGTCATCTTGATGATTCCTCACATGCTTTGTTGCAATCACCTATCTGTCTGTATTTCCACTCTTGTCTCATCATATCAATTCTCAACAAGCAAAACCTCTTTTTTTCATTTTTTTAAAAGTCAAGAACTGGGGCTGGGGATATGGCCTAGTGGCAAGAGTGCTTGCCTCGTATACATGAGGCCCTGGGTTCAATTCCCCAGCACCACATATACAGAAAACAGCCAGAAGTGGCGCTGTAGCTCAAGTGGCAGAGTGCTAGCTTTGAGCAAAAAGAAGCCAGGAACAGTGCTCAGGCCCTGGGTCCAAGCCCAGGACTGGCAAAAAAAATAAATAAATAAATAAATAAGTCAAGAACTTATTTTAAAGTGAACACTGAGGATCGCCATCACCCTATCAATAGCCTATCAATTTTGGTAGGTTATAAAACCAGCAAAACAAAACATAAAAACTGCCAATAATTTAAAGGCAAATGTATATCCGATCATATGATGCCTCTTAGAATCAAATCCAAACTCCATATCATGCCCTATTAAGTTTTGCACAAGCTGATTCATGTCTTCTTCTCTAGTGTCATCTCCTAATGTTCTATGCCTTGTTTCTCTTGCTATCAACATTCTTCTTTTATGTTCTTAGGTTTTGGTTTATTGAGTTCCTTGAACATCCAAGCACTTTCCTCCCTGGGATCTTTGCACATTCTAGTTATCTCATGGAAATGACTTCTGAGTAGTTAGGAATACAGGCATGAGCCACCAGCACCCAGCTGGAAATGACACTTTTATATAGTCCAAATCTTACCATATTTCAAGTGTTAAGATAAAGGACCACTTTGTCATAAAGTGTCCCTTCCTGAAATATTCAAGAAAATAATTAAAGACAATACTGGAAGCTGGAAAACCTCTAATAGTCATGGACTGGTAGAATTAATGCTATAAAAATGGTTATAGTACTGAAAGCTATCCACAGTTACAATGTAATCCCATCAAAATCTCAATGTCATTTCTCCACAGAAATTGAAAAAACAATTCAAAATTTCATATGGAAGCATTAAAGTCCCCAAAAGCCAAAGCAATCCTGCACAAAAATAAATAGGTAAGTAAGTACATCAGTCAATGCTGGAAGATTATCAGTCCAATTTAAATTATAATTCAAAGTCAAAGAAGAAAAACAATAATATAGTACTGGCACAAAACAGACACTAAGGCACATGCTGCCGCGTACACGCTGAGTCAAATGGCAGCGGCTGGAACTGGAGCGTGTGTGGCCCGCAGCTCGCCTCTATCCTGACTGGTGCATGCATCGCCCTGGCGGGACCGTGACGCCCAGAGCCGCAACAACGCGGCTGTGGAGGGGAAGGGCAGCCGCAGATCGGCTGGACCCCTCTCTCCGAGGCTGGACGGCCCCGGCCTCACGGAGGACGCTGCTCAACCAGCGGCGGGCTTCATGGCATCCTTGGCCGACCGAGTCCGGAGCCATGGGCGAATCGCCGCCGGGCTCCTGTTTAACTTGCTGGTGTCTATCTGCATCGTGTTCCTCAACAAATGGATCTACGTTCACTACGCTTTCCCCAACATGAGCCTAACCTTGGTGCACTTCGTCGTCACTTGGCTGGGCTTGTACGTCTGCCAGAAGATGGACATCTTCGCCCCCAAGAGCCTGCCGCCCTCCAAGCTCCTCCTCCTGGCCCTCAGCTTCTGTGGCTTTGTGGTCTTCACCAACCTTTCTCTGCAGAACAACACTATTGGTACCTATCAGCTGGCCAAGGCCATGACCACGCCGGTGATCATAGCCATTCAGACCTTCTGCTACCAGAAAAGCTTCTCCACCAAGATACAGCTCACGTTGATTCCTATAACTTTAGGTGTAATCCTAAATTCTTATTACGATGTGAAGTTTAATTTCCTTGGAATGGTGTTTGCTGCTCTTGGTGTTTTAGTTACATCTCTTTATCAAGTGTGGGTAGGTGCCAAACAGCATGAATTGCAAGTCAACTCCATGCAGCTGCTGTATTACCAGGCCCCAATGTCATCTGCCATGTTGCTCGTTGCTGTGCCCTTCTTTGAGCCAGTGTTTGGAGAGGGAGGAATTTTTGGCCCGTGGTCAGTTTCTGCTTTGCTTATGGTGCTGCTATCTGGAGTCATAGCCTTCATGGTGAACTTATCAATTTATTGGATCATTGGGAACACTTCTCCAGTCACCTATAACATGTTTGGACACTTCAAATTCTGCATCACTTTATGTGGAGGATACATTTTATTTAAGGATCCACTGTCGATTAACCAAGGTCTTGGCATTTTATGCACACTCTTTGGCATTCTGGCCTACACCCACTTTAAACTCAGTGAACAAGAAGGAAGTAAGAGTAAGTTGGCGCAACGTCCCTGAGTTTCTATGGAGAAAACGAAAGTTGCTCTGAGAACATAAGAAAGGTTAATAAGTGAGTAAGCTAGTTCCCAAAAAGAAAAAAAATGCAGTATAAAGTTCATCAAATGATTTGCAAGAAGTAATACAAATTTTATTTACAAATATGACTTATTTTAGTATCTTTTTTTAAACTTAGTTCTCTGAAATACTTCGGGCTTCTTCTAAAGATAGTTATGATGCTGGGCTGTGGCTCAGTGGAAGAGTACCTGCCTAGCGTGCAGAAGACCCTGGCTGCTATCACCGCCACTGAAAGGGGAAAGAGATGATATATTATCTGATGATCTGATATGATGTGTGTATTTGTATGTGTATGTATATGTACATACGTCTATATTACATATGCACACATACATATAATGGTTTGGTTATACCAAATAAAATACATGAAAGCTAAAGTTGTATAAATGATAAAGGAATCTGTTTTCCAGTACTACAGATACATTTTTCAGTGCTCAAACCTTCCTAAGGAAGGACATAGAGGACTTTCCCTTACTTACTAGCCAGTGGTTTCCCAACATGAGATTTATTATCAGTTTAGTCAAAGTGTTGAAGCAATGCTGGGAATCAAACCTGGGGTTTCACACTTGCTAGGCAGTACTCTACCTCTGAGTCTACACTCCAAGTCCCGAAGTCAGAATCTGAGTAACATTTCTGTTTTTATTGGTTTCATTTAACTTCTTTTGTAGTTTTGTTTTGTTTTGTTTTGTTTTTCCCAGAGTTGGGGACCGAACTCAGGGCCTTGCACTCACCAGGCAGGCACTCTTCCGCTGAGCCAGATCCCCAGCCCCTCATTTAACTTCATTTCACCTATAGAAGTGAAATGTTTATAGAAAGGAAAATGAAGTGGAGACGATCACGAAATAATCTATTTCTAAAATGATTCCTTTTCTGTGGGAAACTAATGTAAAAGAATATATTTTAAAGCCAGGCATTGGGGCTGGGGATATGGCCTAGTGGCAAGAGTGCTTGCCTCGTATACATGAGGCCCTGGGTTCAATTCCCCAGAACCATATATACAGAAAATGGCCAGAAGTGGCGCTGTGGCTCAAGTGGCAGAGTGCTATAGCAGCCTTGAGCAAAGAGAAGCCAGGGACAGTGCTCAGGCCCTGAGTCCAAGCCCCAGGACTGCCCCCCCCCCAAAAAAAAAAGCCAGGCATTATGATGAACATCAATAATCCTTGCTTCTCAGGAGGTTAAAGCAGGATGACTGCTTGAACCTAGGAGTTTGAGGCCAGCCTCGACAATATAGCAAGTTCCTATTTCAAAAAGAGAAGTCACTCATTATCAAAAACACCGTACAGTTTTAGAGCTCTTTTCTTGTTTTTAAGCTTTCAGTGCACTCTAGAAACTATATAGAGTTTATGACAAAATAATTCCAGTAAAATAAAACTTTAAGCCCAGTGCTGGTGGCTCACACTTAGTAATACTATCTACTCGGGAGGCTGAAATCTGGAGGATCATGGTTAAAAAGCCAGCCTGGGCAGAAGAGTCCACAAGACTCCCATTTCCAATTAACCAGCAAAATTGTGGACTAGAGGCATGGCTCAAATGGTAGAGTGCTAGCCCTGAACAAGAAAGCCAAAAGAGAGCTCAAGGTCCTGAGTTTAAGCCCTAGTACGAGAAGAAAAAAGAAAAAAGCACACATATACATACCTTTTAGATATATATCTAAATGGAAAATTCCTGGCCCATTTGAAATAAAAGGCCTCACAGAAATTACTTTTATGAAGGATTTCAGTCTGTCCTTCTGTTGTATGATCAGCATATGGGGCTTCTCTGGTTCTTCTGAGTTTACAGATATTTTGTTTGTGCTAAAAAATACAGCACTCTTTGTCTTTACAATATGAACCTCATGTATTGTGTTTGTCTCAGAACATTATTTTGGGTACTTTTAAATTAACATGATTATTTCCCTAAAGGTGGATTGATTGATTTCTGTATACTAGGAGCAGTTGATTTGTGCCATGTACAAATTCTTAACTGTAAATAAAACATGGGAACAAACAGTGGTTAGAGTGTGTGAGGTTATACAATAAATGACTGTTGAGATAGAAATAAAGTGACCAAGTTGGGGCAAGATAGATGACGATATATTATATAAATGGTTAAACTGTGTACTGTCAGTATTTTTGCCCTGAAGACAATCATCAAATTGAGAAGGAAGTTTCTGGGGGAAAAAAACACAACGTGACCAAGCAGAGGCAAACCCAAGTGCTTTGGGAATAAACATGTTTTCTTTTTGTTGCCAATGTAACAGGACATTTTTTTTAATCCTATGTTAAATGAATGGACATCAAGTTTTGCCTGTTAAAAATAAAGAGAAACATCTTGTTTTTAAAAAAAAAAAAAAAAAAAAAAAAAAAAAACAGACACTAAAACCAATGGAGTAGAATTTCCAGAAATAAATCCATGCAAGACAACCATCTGATCTTTAACAAAGGATTCCAAAACATGTGTTGGCAAGAACACAGCCTCTTTAACAAATAGTGCTGGGAAACGTGGTTATCTACATACAAAAAAATAAAACTAGACACCTATCCCATCCTGTGCAAAAATCTTTTCAAAATAAATAAAAGATGTTAATGTTAAGATCTTGTTTTGTTTTGTTTTTGTTGCCAGTCCTGGGGCATGGACTCAGGGCCTGAGCACTGTCCCTGGCTTCTTTTTGCTCAAGGCTAGCACTCTACCACTTGAGCCACAGCGCCACTTCCAGCTTTTTTCTATATATTTGGTGCTGAGGAATAGAACCCAGGGCTTCATGTATATGAGGCGAGCACTTTACCACTAGGCCATATTACCAGCCCCTAATATTAAGATCTGAAACATTGAAAATACGATGTGAAACAGACAAAAACACAGATGTAGCCATAGGCAATTACTTCCTGAATAGGACTCCAATATCCCAGAAAATATAAACAAGAATTGGCAAATAGTATTGCATCACAATAAAAAGCTTCTGCACATCAAAGATAACACTTACTAGAATAAAGAGAACACCTACAGAATGGGAAAAAAAAAGAAGCTTTGCAAGTTATTTGTTGAATGAAGTATTCATAACAGGAGTAGTTTAAAGCTCAAAAAAAATAAACACCAATGGACCAAATATGTTAACTGAACAATATATGAATTATACAGATATTTCTCAAAAGAAGAAATACAAATGACTAATAAATAGACAGAGATATGCTTAACGTCTTTAGGAGCAAAGTGAATTCAACTAAAAAATACACTCTAGATCTGAGCACTAGTGGCTCATTCCTGTAAACTTAACTACTCAGGAGGATGAGATCTGAAGATCACAGTTTGAAGTCAGCTGGAGCAGGGAATGTCTGTGAGACTCTTATCTCCAATTAACCACCGAGCAACTGGAAATAGAGCTATGGCTCAAAGTTGTAAAGTGGTAGAAGGCTAGTCTTAAGCAAAGGAGCTCAGAGATCATGTGTAGGCCCTGAATTCAAGCCACATGAGAGAAAGAAAATGGGAAAGAAAGGAAGGAAGGAAGGAAGGAAGGAAGGAAGGAAGGAAGGAAGAAGGGAGAAAGGAGGTAGGGAAAGAGAGAGAAAGAAAGGAAGGAAGGAAGGAAGGAAGGAAGGAAGGAAGGAAGGAAAGAAGGAAGGAAGGAAGGAAAGAAGGAAGGAAGGAAGGAAGGAAGAGAGGAAGAAATTGTCCATTATGGGCTGGGAATATGGCTTAGTGGCAAGAGTGCTTGCCTCATACACATGAAGCTCTGGGTTCGATTCCCCAACACCACATATATAGAAAATGGCCAGAAGTGGCGCTGTGGCTCAAGTGGCAGAGTGCTAGCCTTGAGCAGAAAGAAGCCAGGGACAGTGCTCAGGCCCTGAGTTCAAGCCCCAGGACTGGCAAAAAAAAAAAAAAAAGAAATTGTCCATTATGATTCCATTTCACTCCACTCTGAATGGCTATCACCAAGAAAACAAACAGCAACATATGCGCAAATGTATGGGGATAAAGGAATGCTTATACTGTTGGTGGAAACATAAATTATGGAAACCCTTATAGAGCTTCTTCAAGAAACTAAATAGTGCGATATCACTGTTTGATATATATCCAAAAGCATGTAAGTCCATATATAATAGAGATATCTGCACATTCAAATTTATGACAACATTACTTACAATACCCAAGCTATGGAATCAACCTAACAACTGATTATTAAATAAGGAAAATATGATATATATAAATATATATATGTATACATGGGAGTCTTATGCAAATACCAGTATGATTTGTAGCAAAAGGGATGGAACTAGATTTCATTATATTAGTGATATAAGCCAAACTCAGAAAGATAAATATTGTATTTTTCACTCATATATGGAAATTAAACCAAAAAGAAAACAATAATATGACATGATTATTAAAAAGAGGGTTGTTTATGGAAAGGAAAGGATGAATATGATAGAATATATATACACATATATACATATATATGCCATATGTAGTATGTTATATATATTAGCATAAAGAAACCCACTATGAACTATTGAAAATAGGAGTCTAAAAGAGTAAAACAGATGAGGAAAATTAGGTCAAATTGCATCATATACATGTAAATATCACAGTGAAACCTTTTTGTAATTTATGCTAATATTTTCCAAGGCTTTCTTCACTACTCTAGTCTTTTTGCTTCTAGAACTTGCTATAATTTTTTTTTTTTTTTTTTTTTTTGCCAGTCCTGGGCCTTGGACTCAGGATCTGAGCACTGTCCCTGGCTTCCTTTTGCTCAAGGCTAGCACTCTGCCACTTGAGCCACAGCGCCACTTCTGGCCATTTTCTGTATATGTGGTGCTGGGGAATCGAACCCAGGGCCTCATGTATAGGAGGCAAACTCTCTTGCCACTAGGCCACATCCCCAGCCTTGCTATAATTTTTTAAAGCTCTATAGCTAAAAGAAATATTATATGTATTCCCTTGGGTAAATTTCCTTTTTTATTTCTTTCTCACATTGCAATAATCTAACTTAGTAATGCCTTTATGTATGTTCCTGACACATAGTAGGAACTTATTACTAGGGAAAATACTTCTACATGTTGGCTGGTTGGCATTGTCAGCCTGCATGTACTGCTGTCAGTATCAGCAAGCAAAGTGTGATTTGAATTTCTCCAGAAAGTTCTGACAGTACAGATACTAACATTACCTGAGAAGTTTATGGTGTGTGCTTTATTCTCTCATTCACTTCATAGTTGATATAAGACACATAGTTGAAGAGACAAGCAGAACCTTTCAATTTGTTATGCCAATACTCTGAATTCAGAGACTTACCTATTGCTTAACTTGTTTTTGCTCAAAGTTGGTGCTCTGTCATTTAAGACATGCCTCCACTTCCATCTTTATGTTGATTAATTGTACTTACAACCTCTCAGATTTGGCTACTTGGACTAGCTTTTAACCAGGATTCTCAGATCTCAGCCTCCTGAATAGCTAGTGTTATAGGCAAGAGTCACTGGCTATTGGATAAAGAGAGGAAGAATCTTATATTCTTGCCACTAACAAAGTATTATCTCTCTTGAGAACAAAAACTATGTGAACCATAGAATATTAAAGAAAGCCATGCCACCTTTACAGACAGAAAAATTCAGTTTATAGATATTACATGTCCAGCTCCTAGCAATATGGGCCTTGAACATCCATCTCCTATTCAGTGTTTTGCTATACTTCACACAATGTCTACCCTGGCTTCCTGTGGCAGTTCCAGTTATCCCTGCTGTTACTAAAGATTCTCCTTTCATCCCTAAATGAGCTTTGGCTTGGGTCATAATCCCTCTAACCTCATGCTGTTGATGTGGGATTCGAACTCATGATTCTTGAAGGGGCTGCCATGCACACTTCCGTACTAGAAAAACAGTCATGCCACTTTTGTGAAAATTGCCATATGAGTGGTCATTTAATTCTAATACTGTTTAGGCTAGGAGTCAAAATAATGCTGAAGAGAAATTCATTGCTCCATAAAATGTCAGTTGGACAAGAATAGATTGGTCTTCTTTCTGATTTTGAGCAGTCATAGATATCAGACAATCAGGTTCAGGAAGGCCTGAAAAAGGCAAAAGCAGCAAGAGTCAGGCTGCAATTGGAAACCTTTGGGCATCACTGGCTCATGCCTGTAATCCTAGTAACTCAGGGGGCTGAGCTCTGAGAATGATCATTTGGAACCAGCCTGCACAGAAAGGTCTGTGAGACCTTTGCCTCCAATTAATCACCACAAATCCAGAAGTACAGCTGTGGCTCAAGTCATAGCATGTGAGCAGAAAAGCTAAAGGACAGTGCTCAGCCCCCAGGACCAATACAAAAAGAAAAAAGAAAGAAAAAAAAATGCAATATGTACACATGATACTCTTTTCAGGCCTCCACATGCAACATTCTAGACTTCGGGGCACATCGCTCCATACTCACAGAACAGTTCAAGGCATGGTCTTGGTTAGGAAAATATACACAGGACAATATTCAGTTGGGCCTACTTAATCCTCACACCATTCCCAGAGAGTCTTGTCCTGGGCACCAGATTTGAAGGGAGATAGCGCACTTCAGTACTTGGCTCTGAAACTACTCATCGGTCTCCGCAATGCAAAGGAGTTGCTAAGAAACAACTTTTTCCTCAGGGAACACAAGACGGCTCCACGTCAGGGACTCTGTGTTGCTCGCAGCAGCAGTGCAGGGAATAGACTGCAGCAGTTGTTTAGGAATGCTGGCTGCTGAGCAACTGGAAAGCTTCAACACAATGGGACATTCTATTTCACCCAGGCAGGAGGGAAATCCCTGGTCCCGTGGGAATCCCATCATGGATTTTTGTCTCTCCCTATGGGTGAATGGAGTGGTGCAAGTAAATCATTGTTTAGGTGATGCACTGCAGCCTTCCATGGCTGCACATGTGCTTATTGCAATGGACTTGACACATGTGTCACCCGACTTCCTAAGTGAACTAGTCACTTCACAGTCATCACACTCCATTCAGGAGACTATCAACAAACATTGAGGAGACAGATGTTATTCACATTGTTCTTAAGGCACCATCATAATCACATTCATTCCTTAAAGGAAAAGTATTATAAGCAGAGAACATCTTTGGCCTGGAATGCTATGAGCAGGACTATTAAGTTATAAAAAAAAGTTTTCTTCTTTGCAAATTTTGTCCTAAAACTTTATTACTACAAAGTTAAGGCTACAAAGTTAAAGTTTTCTGAGCTGTCAAATAATTATATGAATCATAACATTAACTAAGCCAACAGCCAGTGGTTAATGCCTGTAATCCTAGCTACTCAGTAGGCTGAGATCTTATCATCACAGTCTGAATCCAGTCCAGGAATTAAAGATTCTGAAACTCTTATCACCAATTAACCACCAAAAACATCCAAGAATTAAAGATTCTGGAACTCTTATCACCAAGTAACCACCAAAAAAGCCAGAAATAGAGCTGTGACTCAAGTGGTAGAGAGCTAGCCTTGAGCAAAAAGTATTCAGAAACAGAATCTAAGCCCTAAATTCAAGCCCCAGGACCAGCATTAAAAAATAAATTAAAATAACTAAAGTTAATGTTAAGATTTTAACTAACTTAATATCCTAAAGTAACCTTATAATATTTTCACCATATATTATTACTCAGTGTACTCATATTAATATACTTTTTAAATGATGGTTATGGGTCCTCACGAAAGTCAACACAAACATATCATCTAATCCAGCAATTCCACTCCTAGCAATATACCCATAAGGAATGAAAGTAAATAATCAAACAAAATTATACACAAATGTTCATAGCAGCCCTATTTAAAAAAGAAAAAAAAGTGGCCATTAGCTGCCCAAGCTTTACCAGATGGTGATAAATAAAATGTGGCATAACCATGTAAGAGAACATTATCTAACAACAACAATGAACCATTGATACATATTTCAGTGTGCTTAAACCTCAAGATACATCATGAGATCAAGGCAGGAGATGAAAAGTTCAAAGCCAGCCAGAGCTATGTGGTGAGACCTATATTGGAAGAAAGAGAGAAGGAAAGAAAGGGAGAAAGAGAAAAAGAAAGAGGAAGAGAGAGAGAACAAAAGAGAGAAAAAGAGAAAGAAGGACAGGAAGAGAGAGAGGAAGGGAGAAAGGAAGGAAGGAAGGAAGGAAAACAACATTCTGTTACGGAATGAAGTTCAGGGATGTATATATATGTATACATCCCTGAACTTCATTCATGAATATATATATATATATATATTCTATATATTCTATTTATATGAAAAATCCAGACAGTATGGAGTAAAAAGCAGTTAAACAGGGGCTGGGGATATGGCCTAGTGGCAAGAGTGCCTGCCTCATATACATGAGGCCCTGGGTTCGATTCCCCAGCACCACATATACAGAAAATGGCCAGAAGTGGCGCTGTGGCTCAAGTGGCAGAGTGCTAGCCTTGAGCAAAAGGAGGCCAGGGACAGTGCTCAGGCCCTGAGTTCAAGGCCCAGGACTGGCCAAAAAAAAAAAAAAGCAGTTAAACAGTGGTAAGGAGATTGGAGGAGGAGCAATAGGAAGTGACTGTTTAGTAAAGTGGTAAAAGTGGTAAAACTGTTGTGGAACTAGACAGGGGAAGTGGTTGCACAACATTAAATGTACTAAATGCCACTGAAGCATATGCTTCCTGATAATTAACTGTATATTCTGTGACTTTTATCTCAATAGAAAGAGAAAAGGAGGCCTTTGTAATATATAAGTTGAGGATTCACAACTCACATTAGAATTTAAGAGTAAGAGCTCCTGCAGTAACTCTGATTTGGTAACTCAGAACTCACAAAGCATTAGATGGAAGAAAGGCCAGTGGCCCATGGGTGCATGCGTGTTTCTCATTCTTCACAGGAAGAGATAAGAAAGAAGAAAGTGAGTCTAAGTCCCACTTAGATGAGAAGAGCAGTGGGTCTCTGTTATACTGCCCCCTGTGGAAAGGAAGCCTAGCCAGTCCCCCTTGTGAGCCAGTCCTCCCCCTGCCTACTCCCTTGTCCCATGCCTGCCTTGGATGTGTCCTGCATCTGAATCTTCTAACTTCTTTTCCCAGAAGTGTCAGCTCAGGAGCACTCCCTTCCCCTCCTACACACACACACACACACACACACACACACACACACACACACCAGGAAGCACTCCTGGACCCTCTGGCTCCCACCCAAACACTCTGCAAGACCACTGGCGTGCTGGAGCAACTGGTACCTGCTTGTGAGAGCCGGTGATTGAATGTTCAGAAATGCTGCAGAGGTTGACATTACATTGGTAATGTGAAATTGGCTATGCATCTTGGTTGCTTTCCAGTGTTGGCAATTATGAATAAAATTGCTATAAACAGGAAAAAGAAAGAAAGAAGAGAAGTGAGTGCTTCAGGCCTCCTTCCTCTAGTCCCAATGGCCAGGAGGCTGGCTATCTCACTGCTGTAGTGTTAGGTAAAGGGGACAGCACATGCAGAGCAATTCATCAAAAGTCATCAGACCGCAGAATAAAAATCCTGATGTAGCCAGGTGCTGGCAGCTAATGCCTGAAATCTTGAGATCTGTCTGAGGATCACGGTTCAAAGCCAGCCTGGGCAGGAAAAAAAAATCCCTGAGACTCTTATTTCCAATTACCCACCAAAAATTGGAAGTGGAGCTGTGGCTACCTGATAGAGCACTAGCTTTGACCAAAAGAGCTCAGGGACAGCACTCAAGGCCCAATTTCAAGCCCCACAAAGGAACAAAAACATTTTTTTAAGTCCTGAAGTAGGAATGTGCTACATGGTTTTGAAAAGTAGCCAATATTTTAAAAAGTACTTCAGTGAGATCTCTTCACACATAACACATTCCCCACATATCTAAGGATTGCCTCTTGGAAAGGTCTATGTTCCATGACTGCAATGTGTCATCCACCCACTATTCGATGAAACAGACATTTTTCCTTTACAGAAAAGCAGAAAAAGATGAGTATAATTCCTCTGTGGAGGATGGCTCAGTGGGCTGGTGTTAGCGTTGCTTTAGGAAGAGCGGCTATGCATCAATATTCTTCAACTGAAAATATCCTTCCTTTCTCATCCCTTTTTTCCTTCTTTCCTTCCTGCCTCTTTCCTTCCATTCCTTCTTTTGTTTGTTCTTCATTTCTTTTCCCCACCCCCGTGTTTGTATGTGTGTTTGTATGTGTGTGATTGTGTTGGTACTGGGGCTTGAACTCCGAGTTTCACACTCTCAATTGGATTTTTTTATCAAGGCTTGTTTTCCTCCATTTTAGCCACACCCCAACTTCTGGCTTTATACTTATTAATTGGAAGTAAGAGTCTCTAGGATTTGTCTGCCCAGATTGGCTTCAAACCATGATCTTCAGAGCTCAGCTTCCTGAGTAGTTAAGATTACAGATGTAAGCCAGTGGTACACAGTTTGAAGGGACCATTTCTGGCTGACATTCCTAGAAATGTTTCATTCATCCATACCAAATAGTCCAACTTCACTCCAAAGTAGAAAATAGAGATTTTTGATGGGTTTTGCAACTGTTTCCCATTTGGTATAAATGTTTGACGATTACATGTTCCTTAGTCTACCTCAGTCTATTAAAGACCAGTAGGAAGCAAGGGCTCCTAACCATTTGTACCAGCTTGCTAGCTCTTTGTTTTTACTTACATTGCCTTGGCCATATTCCAACTGCCACTACTCAACTATGTTGTGTGAACTGCTCTGGTGCAATTTGTTTCTAAGTTTACAGTTGAGACTTTTATGACTATAGAGAATATACTCCCTGTATAGACTCAAGAGAAAACTATGTTCTTATAATCAGATGGAATTGTTTGTCTCCTGAGCAGTAGGATAGTTTTAGCATGACGGTATGAATCACCCATCTTTAGTTTCCTGCTTCTCACTAGTAGAAACAGTTTTTTTGGCACGCCTCTAGAAAATATGCATGACTTCATTGTGTAGATTTTTGTGTTCTGACACACCTTTATACTTTCACTGAACTTTCCTGACTAATTTTTCTCACTTATTTTAGATTTTATTTGTATTTTAATAAAATATCTTAAATCTTACCTAGAGCAAGGCTAAGAACAAGTAATCATTGTATTCCAATAAACAAGTACCAGCCTTTGTGAAATTTCATATATCAATGAAATTCCTTAACAGCAAAGAAGCAGTTTGTGTCAGAGTATTGTATGTGCCTTTTGGTTAGAACTGTGTGTTGCAATAGTAATGTAAGTAATTCATTAGGTAGTATCTCAACTTTTGACACCAGTACTGATGTAACAACATTCTATGACTTGGCACTTGACAGGGGAGAAAATATTAGGCCTATGCATTTCCAAAGAATTGAGAAGGCAAAAGTTCAGGAAATGTCCCACAGGAATTTTTAGCTATGATGGTGTTGGTGGCAGTGTATGTGTCTATGCCAGTACTGGGGCTTGAACTTAGGGCCTGAGAAATTTTTAACTTTTTCAGGCAAGGCTAAGACCTTATCACTGGAGCAACAACACTACTTCCAGTTTTTTAAGGTTAACTGGAGATAAGTGTCTTATGGACTTTTCTGCCCAGGCTGGCCTGGAACCACAATCCTTAGATCTTAATCTCCTGAGTACCTAGGACTTCAGGCATGAGCCACCAATGCCCAGTAGACCCACAATTTCAATTCTCTTTTCTTTGTCTTTATTCTTGCTTCTTTGTGCATGCTCAAGCATAAAAATAATATAAAGGTTACAGAACTCCAAGATTTTATTTAAGTCTGTCTGGCCCTTTGGACATTTACATAAAGCAAATTTTCTTTTGACCCAATTTAAATTCATATATTTCTCTTTGCCACGGGATGGGAAAGTCCTAATAAATGTCATCAAGATTTATTTCATCTTGGGAAAATGAAGGTTAAAGCTGAAAATATTTAGCAATTTGGAGTCATTCCCTTATAGATGGTTATGCATTTCTTAGTTTGCATTAACTGTGAGAGTATATTAGAATAAGTGGTAACTTTTCCTACAGTTATTTATATATGGTATCTGAGTCATCCAGAAATGAACTAATACTGCTAATGATCTAGGAATAAGGGAGAGAATCATAGCACACACACATACACACACACACACACACACACACACACACACACACACACACCTCCTGTTTACAGTAATAATCCTGGGAAAGAGGGAAACAGTGCAGGCTTCTTCTTTTGATAAAAAATACACAAAACAAAAATGGATTTCTGAGAAATGTTTGCTGCTTCGAGCTAACACACTAGTTGATAAAACCCTGGCACTAGATGAAGGTTAAAGTCTAGTCTCAATGCTTGCTGGATTGATAACATCATGATATTTATCTGTCCTTCTATGCCTCAGTCTCTCTCACTCTCTATCAAGTGGGAACAATATCAGAATATATCTCATAAAATTATTTTGAATATTAAATGAAATGATCTATAGAAAGCTCTTGGGCCAAGAAAATAATCAAAGTTCAGTGACTATTAAACTGGTTTTAACTCCTCTCTGGATGTTGGCTTGAGACATAGATTATTTACCTGCAACAGGATTCAACAGGAATTCAGCCTGAGAGAAGCCATGGAAACCATAATTTCCATATACTCCATTCATAAGGAAGGACGTCATCACATGAGAGTCAAGGGCAGAATATACTAGCCTCAAGTGCTCTGCTTGTACATTGGAACTTTATATTTACAATTAACAAGAATCACTGGTTGGTTGTAATGGGAAGAATCAAATGATTAGATTTGACTTTTAGAAAGATTATGCTGTGAGGAGAGAATTGTGGAGATATGTAGAAAAAAAGCAAAAGAATGGCTTATATAGGATAGAAGTGTGTATGTGTTGTTGGTGTTGCTACTGTTTGGTTACAAAGTTTATAGGTGATGGTTATGTAAATGAAAATTATTTGTATCTAGTCTTGGCCTGGTAAGGACAAAATTGCTAGCAAGATTGGTAGGTGCCAAGATCTGAGGTTCACCATTCAAAGCCAGCCTGAGCAGGAAACTCTGAAAGACTCTTATCTTTAGTTAATCACCAAAACACTGAAAGTGGAGTTATGGCTGAAGTTATAGAATGCCAGACTTGAGTGAAAAAGCTCAGGAACAATGCTGAGGCTCTGAGTTCATGCCCTAATACCAGCGCGCACACACACACACACACACACACACACACACGTACACACTGGGTCTGTGTGACTTTTCTTTAAGGACTCTTCCTTGTAAGAGCTCCAGTATGTGGTTTCTGTTGCATGCCAAATAAATCTCAAAAATTCATGATTTCAAGTGACCAAGTAATTTAAAATATCCAATTACTTGGCAAAAGAGGAAAACGTTATTAGCAGTCTTTCAAATAGTTATGGGAGATGTCAGAACACTACATCTTAAAGGAATATGTTACTGGTTTCCACAAAATGTCATGGAGACAAGAGTCAGAGAGGTTGCCACCATAACCACCTACAGTGAGGACTCTGAGGCCAGCCTCCCTGGGAGGATATTTTGGGACTTGTCCCTGGTGCACACAACCCTGCTGCATACTTACTAATTTGCCCTAGCTTGTTCAGTACTGAAGCAAAAGCTTTTCACCAAGATGGAGGGCACTTGCCAGGAAGCACGGCTTTGTAATCACTGTCACAATTGCTGTGTGATCCAACTAGGCCTAGATACAAAGCTGAAGTCCTAGATACTGAAGTCACTCAGGACAATGCAGGACTTTCACCAGAACTGGGCTCATGTCTTTCGTTTTCTCCAGCCTTGCTATCCCACCAGAGCTGGAGTCTGATCCAATGCTACTCCACCATAGTATGAGGCAATGGATGAGGAGATTGTGATTCAGCTGGATCCTAAGGTCCACATGGAAATGTAGGGACATATGTGAAGAAAAATGATGTTATTGCTGTCAGCTCCCTGATGGATGATTATTTGGGGCTTCTGAGCTGAGCCTGGGAGTCTCATACCTTATTTTGTCCTGACTGAGGAAGTATGACTTTCCTACCTGCTACGTTGTTCAGAGTTCAGCATGGACTTTTCAGGGAGTCAAAAAAATTTCCTTGACTCCAGAAGGCATTGGGAATTTCTTCCAGCTAGCTACTACCCACTGACTTTGGACTGTATGTTCTAGTTATTAAAGGGCTCTTGTTTTCCAAAAGAAAAAAAGAAGTCATGGAGGAACTGCGCATGTGGCTCAATGATGGAGTCCTTGCCTTGCATGCTGAGGGCCCTGTGTGTTCGTTCCATCCTCAGCACTGAACAAGGAAGAAATAAACAGTGTTGTGGTTTTTGTATAAAAAAATACAGATGGTTTTAGTGGCCAACATAAGGATAAACTGGTTTGTAGGGAAGATAATTGATTCATTTTTAAAGATATCTGTAAAACAGCCAAATGGAAAACACATCTACACAGATGTATTTAAATTTGAGAAATCCAGGAAATACATTCTAGTTGAAATTGTCTTTAGACAGTTGTCTTTAGACCCCTCATTAGGTCTGAGAATGGGCTAGCTCCAGCTGCACATTTCCCCTTATCATCTTATGTCCTAACTGAGCAAGAGGATGTGTCTGGTGGTGGTCATATCTCCAGGCCACTCTGAGGCATGAGGGGTGAGGTAACTTTTTTCACAACTTGGGAAGAGCTCACATGGACACAGGAAGCATAGTAAAGAGAGATAAGTGGGAAAGGAATTTTATGGAGATCCTGTACACAGACAGGAGTTTGTTTCCAAAAGAATGAGGGTCTGCAAGTCACAGCACAATGCCTGGAGGTCAGGAAGTTAGGAAGGAAGCCCAGAGAAAGAATTTGAAAGAAAAGCTGGTCAGAGCTGCTGAAGTTACTATGGGGAGTAGAAATGAAACGGAACACCAGGGTGTGATCAGGTGGCCACAACATAATGGGAAGAACACTATTTTGATGCATTGTTTTTCATTAGGAAAAAGGGCTTCGCAAACCATACATTTTTAGTTAAAATATAATTTTTAACATTAGAATCAGCAGAGGTTAATTCTGCCATAACAGGTGGTTTTGTACCACAACCATTCTAGGCCTATGGCTCAGGACTTTGAGTGGAACCAGAGCCAAGGGAAGTGCTGGGATTTCTGAAGATGTGGAACTAGAGACATATGCAAAAGTGTATCCCTCCTGTCTGAACGCTAAGGGGAGATGTCTGCAGTGATCCATTGGCAGCAATCTTTCAGTAGTGGACACTTACCTGCCAGTCAGCCTATAATCCAAACATCTAAAGCAGGTTCTATGACTGCCTTTGTTTAAAAAACAAAAAAGGGTCATAGAAGCATATGCATAATCTGTCATTCAACTTGTTTCCAGCTGTTTCTATTTGTTTCCATGCCTCAACAGCAAACTTGAGCAGTTAGATGAATAGGACGTGACCTTCCAGGTCTACAACACTTATCATCTGCCTATATAGAGAAACAAGCTTGCTAATCCTTAACTGAGGTGATATTTAGAGAACAGTTAATATAGTGCTGAGTGCATGGGTAAGTGCTAATGAAATATACACAGATTTGTTTTTCTTTTCTGGGTCAGATCTTAATTATTACCATCTTTGTTATTGACAGTTATTTTGGAGCCTTCAAGAATCATTTCACACTAGCTAATTTATCTGTTTGCAAGGCTGAAAATGTCACATCTCTCCACTTTATTGAAAGTCTTATACAAATAATTTCAGCTACATGGGTTTCTATGCATAGAGCTCATGCCTAATTCAACCATATGGAAATTATTTTAACTGAAAACCATTAAAAACTAACAGATGATTTCATCTTTTATATATGCAATATTATGAGGCTCAAAATGGCCTACTTTTGGATGCCAGGACACACTAATTTAAAAAGGATTTTTTAAATCACTCTTACTGAGCATCAAAAGGGGAAGTAAATGTGAGATTTAATTAAATGGAATATTAATTGTTGTCACATATGAAAAATAAGAATGTGTTAGAAGAGCAAAACCAAATAAGCCTCATGGATCTTATGACCCATTTTCCATTCACTTGAAGTACATGATTAAACTTCATATAATATGTTAGTATGATAAATGTTAAGTCAAATGATGTTCAGAGTTTATTAGAAATTTCTTAGAGAAAAATACCAATTTAAGGTGCTTACTTAAATCAATGGAGATCTGATGTTGAATTTAATATTAGAATAGGGTGATTTGAGCTAGGTGCTACTGGTTTATGCCTCTAATCCTAGTTACTCTGAGATCTGAGGATTGAGATTGGAAGCCAGCCTTGGCAGACAAATCCTCTCCAATTAACCACCAAAAAGTGGAAGGGGAGGCCTGGCTTAAGTGGTAGAGGGCCAACCTTGAGTCAACATGCCAAGTGATAGAGCAACACTTATAAGTTCATGCCCTATTACTGGCACTAAAACAGCAATAACAAAAATCAATAGATGGATTGAGTTGACTAATTAAATAAATAAAAGTGACAAATAAATACAAGATGGCAATAAGCACAACCCCATGGAAAGGAGGTTTCAGTGTGGAGCTTAGCATGGATGGAAAGGGAAATGACTAATCTGGGGAAATCTGGTTGTATTGTACTCAATTCTTAGCTTCCTCCCTGGAGCCCAACATATTCCTGTCTCATGAAGTTTTAGGCCTCTGCTAAGATCAAATCTGAAGAGGTCATGTTTTGTTGACTATGCTTAGCAGCCTCCTCTTTCTACTCACAATTACCTTCTCAAGGGGCTTTTCCCTTTTTACTTTGATGTTAGGGTAACAATGACAAGAAGTCCCTCATCAGCATTTCTCAGCATGGTGGCCCCTGGCTACCACACAGAGCATAGGAATGTGCTACCCAGCACATGGAATATGACTACTGCAAAGGAGGAACTGAAGTTTTAATTTTGCAGTTCTAGTTAATTTGAATTTAACTTGATCCATGTGCTAGTATCTACCCTACAGGATGTCACAGGATCTAAAAGGAATAGTTTTTAGGATATCTTTAGAGAAATGGAAAAGCCTGGAGACATTTTTCTATGAGTGACACTCTTGCTTAAAGGTGTCCCCTGACTCGCTGTATTATTGGAGTTGGCCAACAACAATAATAACAAAAAAAACCTGGGGAGCAGGAGCATGTGGGAAATCTTGGTCTCTTCTTCCAAAATTTTACTACAAACCTAAACCTACTCTCAAAAAATAAATTGCCTTACCAAGCATGATGGCTCACACTTGTAATCCTAGCTATTCAGGAAGTTGAGATCTGAGGATCCCAGTATGACACTTTTATCTCAATTAACTAGCAAGAAATGCCAGAAGGGGCTGGGAATATGGCCTAGTGGTAAAGTCCTCGTCTCGTATACATGAAGCCCTGGGTTCGATTCCTCAGCACCACATATATAGAAAAAGCCAGAAGTGGCACTGTGGCTCAAGTCGCCGAGTGCTAGCCTTGAGCAAAAAGAAGCCAGGGACAGTGCTCAGGCCCTGAGTTCAAGCCCCAGGACTGGCAAAAACAAACAAACAAACAAACAAGAAATGCCAGAAGGTGAAATGTGAGTCAAGTGATAGAGTGCCAGTTTTGAGTGAATTATCTAAGGGAGAGTTAGGAGGCTCTGAGTTCAAGACACAGCTCTGACATCCCCCCAAAAAAAATTGCCTTGTAAAAGTAAATTAAAATCAACAGCGAAGAAAAACCTCTCGTTTCCATATCTTAGACTTCATTTCACTTAGCATCATCTTATATAATTATATGTCCATAGCTATTGCGCGATTGTGATCTTCTGCTAGAACTGTCCTAGACATATACTAAACGTAGGCTCCATGGTTTTCCTCATTTGTAAAAATTAGTATATGTCTAAGACACTCCTAACAGAGGATAACAATAGCTTTTACAAATAAGGGAAAACAGAGGGGGGAGAGAGGGAAAGTGGGAGAAAATTTAGGGAGGAGGTAACAGGTTTTACACTACCTTACATATGTAACTGAAACCCCTCTGTACATTACCTTTTGATAAAATTAAATTTACAAAAGTAAATTAATAAATCAGTAAGGTCAGGATTGAAAAAGTCACTTAGAAAATGTGAGAAATTCTTACAGTATAGTATTTGTAGGAACAAATATATGCAGTAAAATTCCAATTTTATATATGTATGTGTAAAATCCTTAGATATCTAAGTTTTTAATACAATGAGAGAGCATTATATTTATATAAAAATAGATAAGACAATGACAGGACAAAACTGATTCTCTAATTAAGAAAATATGTAAATTGGAGGAAAACTTATACCCTGAATTTATTTACTATTCAGTGGTCTGTGGTAATACAAAAGAAAGTTGTGTCGGCTCCAATTATGACTAGAGTAAGTGTATTTGCCACCAAATGAGGCTCTTTACTGATCTTACTGACAAACAGGTAAGGAAATTATTTTTCTCTGAGTTTTAGTTCTTTATTGAAGTGGAGATCTAACACTTGAGTGACTTAGAACAAGCCAACAGACTGCCATCCTTCAGCAGGAAATCATGAGTATGGAGTAACTGTATCTTTAGAAGAGTTTAAAAAAGTAGAATATGGCACTTACAGTGAGGTTGGGGGGGGAGGGTGTGTGCGCACTCGTGGGTGCCCATCCAGGGCCTTGAATTTAGGGCCTGTCCCTGAGCTTCTTTTGTTCAAGGCTAGGGCTCTACCATTTGAGCCACAGCTACATTTGTAGCCTTCTCTGGGTAGTTTACTAGAGATAAGCGTCTCACAGACTTTTCTGCCCCAGCTGGCTTTCAGTTGTGATCCTCAGGTCTCAGCCACCTGAGTAGGTAGGATTATAGGCATAAGCAGCTGGCACCTAGTTTTTAATCCCAATATCATATTTATATTTTAGAGAAATTGCTATAATTAAACAATTAATTGTTAACAACTGGTCCATATTCCTCTACTCATTAATTAGCTTCATCACTGTTTGGCATAAAGATTAACCCTACAGGAAACCACCCCTCTATGACAGCAGAAAGCACCTTCTCAGTTAAAAAACTTCCCTTGGGAAAGAGAAAGCCTGCTTCTAGGGAAAAAAATAAGGCTGTCTCCTTTTCCTCTTTTGCTTAGTCCCTAAGAATCACTTTATCTCACCTATGGGTTGTTATTTTCTTGTTGTGTTATACTTCTAGTTGCCATATTCTAGTTCTTTTCTGCTTTCTATACTTGTAATTTTTAAATAAATTAATATTGAAGACAGAAAACTCCAATCTGATATATCCATATAAAAGTGATATTTTAGGGCTGGGGAGATAGCCTAGTGGCAAGAGTGCCTGCCTCGGATACACGAGGCCCTAGGTTCGATTCCCCAGCACCACATATACAGAAAAACGGCCAGAAGCGGCGCTGTGGCTCAAGTGGCAGAGTGCTAGCCTTGAGCGGGAAGAAGTCAGGGACAGTGCTCAGGCCCTGAGTCCAAGGCCCAGGACTGGCAAAAAAAAAAAGTGATATTTTAAATCTTTTTTGGCATTCCAGGGTCATCAATCATAGTAATTATAATGAAGTTAAGTTTTAATAAGTTAGTATTAACTGCAAAATAAATTTTGATCAAGAGAGATGCCTTAGTAAGAGTCTGTGCTCTTTCATAAAACCCTTTGGGGTGGCATGATGAGAAAGTAGAGATTGTATCTGAAAGTCATTTTCTGCTATTATGCTTGGATGGCTCCATGAAAGAACCACCTTGATACAAGTACAATTAAGCTTTCATTTATAATTGCTAATAAAATAAAGATTTAAGAAAGAAAGTTACAAGAGAGGGAATAACTAGGCCCTGATTGTGTAAAAAAAAAAAAAAAGCTAAAGCCAAATTTAGCAGGACTATGGCTATGTTGTCATTTTTCTGTACTAGAAGTGTCTTTTGACTATCAGCTCAACACCCCATCCTGAGGAAGCTAGGTAAGGCCAGTTCAGAGTGAAGGACTTGGAAAAACGAGCCCTAGACACCTGCATTATTGCTCAGAAGACTGTTATCTTCTGTGCGGTCAGTAGCACAGGTAAGATTTACTAACTAGGCACTTTTCGGAGTTGTATTTGTTCTACCATGAGTCAAAAAAGAGATCTGCTAGTAAGAAGGGAGAAAAGCATTATTGTGAGTTGAAATATGTTCACCACTTACCCTCTCCAAAAAAAGTTGGTGCCATACTTCCTAAGGTCTCAAAGTAAGACTATATTTGGAGATATACCCTTGTTATTTATTCCTATTTTAAGGAAAAATTAGAGTAAAATCTGGATGGACCTTAAGCTGATATGACTGGTACTCTACAAGGAGATAAGATGAGAACAAAAACACATGGAGAGCAAAGAGCAAGAGGAGCCCACTTTTGTAGAGGCTGGGATCAGCCTCTAAGGCCAAGGAGAAAACCCTGAGAAGACACTGACCTTGTTAACATGATAGTCTTTGATCTCCAGCTTTCAGAATGGCGAGAAAGGGCTAGGAATACGGCCTAGTGGCAAAAGTGCTCGCCTGGTACACATGAAACCCTGGGTTCAATTCCTTAGCACTATCTATACAGAAAACAGCCAGAAGTGGTGCTCTGGCTCAAGTGGCAGAGTGCTAGCCTTGAGCAAAAACAAGCCAGGGACAGTGCTCAGGCCCTGAGTCCAAGCCCCAGGACTGGCAAAATAACAAAAACAAAAAATAGAATGGTGAGGAAATAGATTTTGTTCCTTTAAGCCACCTAGTCTATGGTTCTTTGTTATAGAAGCCCTGGTAAACTCCCACAGGTACCTTCCCCCCAAATCCCTCAGCCCTACTGTTTCCTAGACCAAGTCTTGCATAGAGGGATTGAAATGGGCCCTCACTAGCAGAAAAACAGAGTATATACCAACAGAGTATATACCAACCCTCCAATAAGTCCACAGTATTTGTCACAAGAATTTTGACTTCACATTTACACAAATTTTCTCAAGCCAAATCTGAGTCTGTCTGTTTTACTAGTCTCCTTTGAAATGCTGTTTGTGGAGCTGCTAAGTAATGAATAACATATGGGGATCAACAGAAAGCAAACACACCAAGCTATCGCCCATGGCATGGTTCTTCAGACCTTTCCCCACCTTTGTCCCACAGAAAAGCCATCAGGAAAGAAGCAATGAAGAGCACATGAGAATGCCCATTCTGGGGACAGTCTCTCACTTCCCCACACTGTGTCAATGGCCAGCAGCAGGAACACCAGAAGGGCCCTAAATGAGCAGAACAATGACCCATTGATGCTGATATCCTGTCCCCTCCTGAGCCCTGTGCTAGGTTCTTTTGAGGACAGGCCGAATACCACATCAGCACCCTATTGTGTCCCACTCCTTGCAGTGTTAGTGTTGAGGGAATAGGGTGGGTTTCTTCCTGGAACACACATGATATGTAAACAATATCCAGACACTTGTCTCTTAATTTGGATTTCTGGAGGCCTTCATTAGCAGTATTTCTTTTGTTAAAAAAATGATTTATTGTCAAAGTGATGTGTAGAGGGGTTATAGTTTCATAATAAGGCAGTGAGTACATTTCTTATCGAACTTGTCACCCCCTCCTTCATTTTCCTCCCACCTCCCCCACCACCAAGTTGTAGAGTTGGTTTATAGCATATTGTCTTATAAGTATTTCTGTTGCATTGGTTTGCCTTTTAACCTTTGACTCTTCATTTTGATGTTTCCCTTCCCTAGTTCCAATAAATGTATATACAATACCCAGGGTACCAAAATCAGTTACAGTGACATCAGGGGTAAAACCATGGGGAAGAAAGACAAAAGAAAATTGCATAAATTCACATACATTGAACCTAAAAACAACAATGATAAACCACTTATTTCCATAACTTGGAGTTCATTTCACTGAGCAGTATTTCTGAGCAGCAGAATGTACACTATAAATGGTAAAAGCATATATACACACACCACAGTGTATTTGATTGTTTTAGGCACCTTTGGTTTCTGTGTCATTTTTTGAGTGTGCTGGTTTTGGGGTTTGAGCTCAGGGTTTGGGTGCTGCTGTCCCTGAGTTCTTTTGCTCATGGGTAGTGTTTTACCACTTTGAGACACAGCTCTACTTCCAGCTTTCTGTTGGTTAATTGGATATGAGTCTCATGGACTTTCCTGCCTGAGGTGCCTGTGAACCACAATCCTCAGATCTCAACCTCCTGAGTAGCTAGGATGATAGATATGAGCCAGGAGCTCCCAGCTGGTTTCTGTATCTTTGATCTTGGGGATGATCATGCTATCACCCTCCATGGTATTGCCTTTCTTTCTTTCTTTCTTTCTTTCTTTTTTTTTTTTTTTAACAGTTCTTGGGCTTGAACTAAGGGCCTGGGCACCATCCCTGAGCCTTTCGGTGCACAAGGCTAATGTTCTACCACTTGAGACACAGCACCACTTTTAGCTTTTTCTGAATAGTTTATTGGCAATAAGACTTTCAGGAACTTTTTTTGCCCAGCTTATTTCCAACCATGGTTCTCAGATCTCAGCCTCCTGAGTAGCTAAGACTACAGATGTGAAATCTGGAGCCCAGCATTTCTAACCTTTTTATTTCAACTTATTTTGACCTCTGAATAAAATACAGCCCTCTGGGTAAATTTCAACTTTGAGCAAATCTCACATATTCAGTTTTCCACATATGGGATACTAATAATGTTATCAAAACTTGGAGTAAAAGCCCTTGTTCCAGAAATCCCAACAGAGTTGTATTGGTTCACCGAACTCTACATATCAATTAAAGAACGAAGGAGTGATAACAGGCAGAGAAAGGAGATATTTATTCAATGTTGCCACTTGGGAAGAAAAGATAAAGAGGTTCAGTGGCTCCAAGTCCATCTTCAGAAGAAAGGAACCAGCAACAGACAGCAAGACCAATCAACCTGTGTTCTGCTTGGTCATAAGCTCAGCACTGATCAAGAGGGCCCTGTCACAATAAAATAAATTATTGCTGCTTGAAGCCAGGGGTAGGTTCAACTCTTGTCACAAGATGTTTATTCATCAGACTTATTGTTCTGGAATTCAATTTGACTGAAGAAGAGAATGGCTCACAGCAAGGGAGAAAGATTCAAAATGAAGTCTGGGATGGCAAGTTTCTGTCCTGCATTTATTAACGAGTAGGGCCAAATCATTTATGATGATGATAATGATATCATTTCTGTGTACTTGTTTTTACTTTTTTATGAATACTATGTTTTACCAGAAATTGTATTATGCTCTCAATCCAGGTACCAGTTGCTCCTGCCTGTAACTCTAGCTACCCAGGAGGAAGAGATCTGAGATTTCAGTTTGAAGCCAGCTCAGGCAAACAAATGGATCTGAGAAGCTATTTATCTAACCCGCAAAATATTGTGAGTTAAATAGTGGCCCAAGTGACAGAGTAATGTGTTCAGTGTAAAAGCCAAATGAGAGCACAAGGCCCGGAGTTCAAGCTTGGTACCAGTACATACACACACACACACACACACACACACACACACACACACACACAAAGACACACACACACGGACACAAACAGATAATATTTATATATATATTTATATGTGCATTCTAATTTTAGGTAGGGCATTCAGAACATGTCAGCTTTGGCTTTTTTGTTTGTTTTGTTTTAGATACTATGTGCTGTTTATTTTTTACATAGCTACATTTAAAAAAAAAGATCATTAGAAACTATTTCCATGTTGGAATGTTTTGAAAGCCTCAAATACATTCTTGTATCTCCTCCACTGGTATTAATTTACTAGGTAGCTAATGTTTTAATGTTAATTATGGGTTTTTCAGTTGGAGCATACAAGTTAAAAATAGTGAATGGTCCTAGCACTCATGACTCACCCTTGTAACCCTAGCTACTCAAGAGGATGAGATGTGAGGATAGTGATTCAAAGCCAGCCTGGTTAGAGAAGTCCCGGAAGTAGAGGCATGGTTCAAATGGTAAAGCATCTACACTGAGCAAAATGTTGAGCAAGATCTTGAGGCTTTGAGTTCTCACCTTAGTAACTGTCACAAAAAAATGGAGGAAAGTAGAAAGAACTTTTTTTTTCCTCCCTTATACTATATATAAAACAAGTACTAAAGAGAAAGAAGATATTGTTATTCTCAGGGAAATGGTCAGAACTCGAACAAATAATGTTGAGTGAGACAAGCCTAGAACACAGAAAACAAAGGGGCATGATCTCCCTGATATAAGACTGTTAAGAAAGGGAGACGGAGAGACAGTAGAGACCAGGTCTGTGAAACCAAAAACTGCTTGTCAAATGGTATTTTCCACAGGATTAGGGCAGTGACCCAACAGTATGTAACTAAAACCAAACAACTACTCAACATATAAAGGTCAAAAATCGACCTCTCATTGGAAAAAGCTATGTATGTACGTTCGTTCATATAAGACTACTGTCAACATATTGTCTAATATCGACATTACATTTAAAGCCCTAGGTGAATTTTCTTGGGCTTGGCCACATGGCTACTGTATATGTTCTTGATACATTGTATATTGTATATATGTCTACCTGACCTAGAGAAGGGAAAGAAAAACAGGGTGTAAGATATCACAAGAAATGTACACACTGCCCTACTATGTAACTGTACCCTTTTTGCACAACACCTTGTCAAAAAAAATTGTGTTCAATTAATAAATAAATTTAAGAAGAAGGGGAAAAGAAGAAGAAGAAGAAGAAGAAGAAGAAGAAGAAGAAGAAGAAGAAGAAGAAGAAGAAGAAGAAGAAGAAGAAGAAGAAAATGACGAAGGAGAAGACCACCTCATGTGGTAGAGCCACAAAAGCTAAGAGACAGTGCCCAGGACCTGAATTCAAGCTCCAGAAACAACCGACACACAAAATAGCTCTTACTAGGTTAACCCTCAACATCATCCTATTATGTCATAGTATGAATATCCTGGATTATAAACCCACTTACTCCTCAAAAAAAAGAAAAAGAAAAAGAAGGGGCTGGGAATATGGCCTAGTGGCAAGAGTGCTTGACTCCTATACATGAAGCCCTGGGTTCGATTCCCCAGTACCACATATGTAGAAAATGGCCAGAAGTGGTGCTGTGGCTCAAGTGGCAGAGTGCTAGCCTTGAGCAAAGAGAAGCCAGGGACAGTGCTCAGGCCCTGAGTCCAAAGCCTAGGACTGGCAAAAAAAAAGAAGAAGAAGAAAAGCCTTCTCAATTGGATCAACAAGTTAATTAAAATACAAATAGAATCCTGGTGTCCCTGCTTTCATTTTGCCATGATCTTGTTTGTCTTTAAACTTTGGGTCCAATTCCTGCTTAAGTCTGCATGTAGAAATGTTAATCACTCAAAGACTGTGTGTCTAAAAACTGATGATACCTAACTCATCCTCCTTCAAGGTTGAAGGCACAAATGATGGCTCTCTTTAAAAAAAAAAAAAAAGTCTCTACAGTTTAACAAAATAAATACCAGGAAGCTGTCAGGTAGGGTGAAGTTGAGAGGAAGAAGGTCAGACAAATGGAGAGAGGAAGGGTAGGTAAATATAGTCATAATATTCAGCATAAATATGTGAAATGAACTAGATAACTTGTGTAGATCGGTCGGATTGGGAGAATTGGAGGAGAATGATAGAAGGGGTGACATTGATCAAGATTAATTATACTGAAAACTGACATGTGAAACCCTTTGTACAACTATTTAAAGACAATAAAAAATTAAGAAGAAAAAGTGTATCAATAAGAAATAAAATTTGGAAATTAAATAAGTCAGTACATTTCCTGAAATGGGTAAAGAAGCAAAGTAATTTCTAGTACACTATTTGGAGTTACATAAATGCTTGACAGAAGGTTCCAGAATTGGAAACTTCAATGTCACTATTCCTTCAATAAGCCATGTCTTTATGTTCACACCTTTTAAAATTATTTTTCACTCTCACTTCTTACTCTGCCTGTCAAAAATGCTACTCATTTTTTAAAATTAAATTTGAAAATTGCTTCTTTTTGCCTTGTTTTCCCCAAATACAAAACAACTCACACACCTTCTATGATAATATAGCCTGTGGTTTGGAATTCTGTCTTCCAACTGTCTTGAGCTCTAATTAACAGTGCATGTGTCTATCTCCTTGCTAGACTATAGGTGAAGGACCATATCTTGCTTATTTTTCTCAAATAATAAAAGCATATTGCATTCTTGATGGTCTTTAAATGCATATTACAATAAAAGTAAATTGATTTTGTTTTGGCGCTGATTTGTCCTTCAGGTTTTATAAGGTGCCACTTCAAAAAAAAATCACACTCGTGCCATATGTGCCAAAACTCCGTGCCTGGAAGGCATGTGGGAGGCATTTGAGGCAGACTCTTGGCTGGAAACCATGATCACAGCCCACACTTTGTATTTTAACAAGCTGATATACCACCCACTGGTTAATAACTAACTCTAATTTTCTGATGCTGTGTAACTCATAATGAGAAATTCTAAAACTGCAAGCATGTTTGCCTTTATTAGAAAAAGACTAATTGCAAACTATTTTTCAAAGTGATTTAACCTAATGTGGTGTCCTCTACTGTGGTTTCCATAATATTTAGTGGTATAGTGGAAGAGGAGACAACTGAGACAAGAGCCACTGGAGTTGATGAGGTGTGTGTATGTGTGTGTATGCACATGCTCATGCTGAGACTTGAACGCAAGGCCTGGGTGCTGTCCCTTTGCCTTTTCACTTAAGACTAAGTGATTTACCACTTGGGCCACAGCTCCATTTCCAACATTTTTTCTTGATAATTGGAGATAAGAGTCTCACAGAGTTTTCTGTCTAGGCTGGCTGAGAACCATGATCCTCAGATCTTAGTCTCTCTCTTTTTTTTTAAATTAATTTATTTTTTTATTAATTGAACATAAATTTTTTTTTTAGGATTGCCGTCATGAGCCACCAGCACCTACCACCCATGGCTTCCTAGTTGGTGTTGGATATGTGGAGGTTCACGGTACAATTCCTTCTAGTAAGTATTCTGTATGTTTAAATTATCTCAATAAAAATTAACAACGGTGATCCGGCTACAAACTATTTTGACTTTTGCTTTTGATTTCAGTAAATGTATTTTCCTTTAGAGAACAATCCATAAAGAAGTTGAGTGGTAAGATGATAGATAATTGATGATAGATACATAGATGATAATTGATAATAGATAAACAGATGAAACATTTTTTTTACAACCATTTTCCAACTTTCATTTATCTTGCCATAATTCTTTCTCTACTTTCATCTGTTTGGACTGGCTTTTCAAATTCTGCTAATTTTTTAACTGTGCATGAAAAAATCCAAAAGCAGAATAGTGTGGAGTAATAGAGTAGAAAAGGATCCATCTCATTGATACTAGTAATTATTGAGAGCATATAGAACAAACTCTGAGCTATTTATTTATATACCTAATTATTACATCCATTGAAATAAGTCCTACTAGTTACCATATTTTAGAGAAAATTTATAGGTTGACCAAGCACATACAGCTGCTAGTAGCTGGTATTAGAATCCTTACATCTGCCTTAGATTCCAACTTAAAAGCATTCTTCCATATGATGTAAAAGAAAATGCTCAGTAGAATTTAAGGAGTTCGTCAAAACCAGGCACCATCCATCCATATGTGCCTGAAGCTACTTATCAGCTTCAAATCGTAATTCTCTCTTTATGTTTTGGTTTACATACTTTTGCAAATTGCTTTTCTTTTTGGATGAGTAGGGGCTTGAACTCAGGGACTAGGCCCTGTTGAGCTTTCTCAGTCAAGGCTAATGCTCTAGCTCTTGAGCCATAGCTCCATTTCCAGCTTTTCTGATTGTTAACTGGATGTAAGAATCTTTCAGAGATTGCTGCCTGGGATAGCTTAGAGCCCCTGTCCTCAGAGTTCAGCGTCCTGAGTAGCTAAGGTTACAGGTGCCCAGCTGTAGCTGTTTCTTCACTTGGTTGGACATTCCTCTCTGTACTCTGGCTTTTTTTTTTTTTTTTTTTTTGCAATAATACAAACTCTAATTCTTATTGGCTTAAATTTTTATGAAAAACAACATAGGTTTGTTTTCCATAGATTGTGATTCAGCTGAGAGTTTACCACAGCTGGGTTGTAGATCTCTTCTACCTTTCCTTCAGCCCACCTAGACAGACAAAAAAGCCTCACTACACGGAAGAGTAAGTATTCTGATGAGCCATTGTTATACTTCTAAAAGTTTCTCTGAGACATTCACATTCTATTGGGCAACACCTATCATAGAGTCAAACCCAAAGTCAATGGAAAATTACTGCAATGTTGTCTCTTAAACATGTCATCAAGACATGTACAATCATCAAAGGTAGGCAATCTCTTATGAGGAAAAACAAAGTAAATTATTGTGAAAGTGATTTAGCCTCCCTAATACTCTTCTACTTCTCATGATATTTGGTCTACAAACACTGCTTGATCATTAGGTACCAATTTAGCAGAGCCCTAGATTCTATAATTATCCATGCCCAGGCTCAGCGTTTACCTTGAATCATACAAATCAGAGCTTTAAGACACAAGTCCAACCCTTATTTTAGACAGTAGAACTTCTTGGCCATTCCTGGTATGAGAATACCAGGAGAACCTGCATAGTAACCCATTCCTTTCCAATACAATGAAGCATCTTACCCAGGACCACTACCTGCTCAATTCTGCTTGTATTTCTTTGGTCAAAATTGGGTCACTGAAATCTCTTTATTTCCAAAGAAGTCTGAGGCAGATATCTTTATTATTTTTAAGTTTTAATTGCAAAATACACTCATAAGAAATTGCAAAAGGTTTATGTCAATGTTCTGCAGTATCATCTATATTGTCCTGTGTTCTATCATTTGATAGAACTGTAGTACATTATCAAACTTCAGACATTTACAGGAGGATGGTTAATTAAGGAAGAATAATATCATTGGAATAAATGTAATCCAAGTACATCATAAGCATGTTGTAAATATCACAAGGAAATCCCTTTGAGCAATTAATTTATGTTAATAAAAATTAAGATTGGCTGGGAATGTGGCTTAGAGTTAGAGTGCTTGCCTAGTATGCATGAAGCCCTGGGTTCAATTCCTCAGTACCACATAAACAGAACAGGCCAGAAGGGGCACTGTGGCTCAAGTGTGCTAGCCTTGCACAAAAGAGGCCCAGAGACAGTGCCCACGCCCTGAGTACAAGCCCCAGGACTAGCAAAAAAAATTAAGAAATTTATTGTCGGGACCTCTTTCTCCCCAATTTCCTGGGGAGAAATGTCCGAACTATGTCCAAAATGTCCAAAAACTATGCGAGAGCACTCAGCCTTATTTCCCCACCCGTGGGAAATGAAGGCGTACCCTCGTGGACTTGCGCTAAGTTGAGCAAAGGTTGCTGAAGCCTCCCCTCCCCCCAGTCCCCTCACATGTTACCAGGAAGGGGGGGGGGGCGGTGGAAGAAAGCATCAGGGAAACTCCGTGATGGTCCGTGATGGTGATGGTGGAATGCGTCTCAGCCCCCAGAGGGTGGGCCAGAGAAATTTATTATGATGACAAAGGCGGAAGAGGAAGGATTTGGGGTGACTGACTGATTGGCTGACTGGGCTGCCCCTCAAGTGATGTCATAGGACTTCCTTTGTGGTCTGGACACCCTATCATGGTGGCATGCATGTGTTCGCCTCCCAAGGGGCGGGGGACTTCTTTTCCGGTTGAGGCCGGAAGGTGGGAGGGGCTCCCTCCCACACTGTCCCAGGGCTGGGGGAAGGGCAGCGTCTTGCTCTTGGCACCCTTCCTCCACCAAGGCCAAAACAGTCCCCAACAATTTATGTTGACAGATTACAATTAGGTAGATTGAACTCAAGATCCTACTTATAGTTCACCACTTTTTGCATGCTCTTAATTTTCAGATTTATGCCTGTGTGTCTAGGTTTGTGATATTTTTTCCCTGTAGGAGTTATATAACTATAAGTTAATCACGATATAGAACTGTTCTATTGTCAAAAAGGAACTCCAGGAGATGTGTCTTTGTTAGTACACACATTGCATTCCTGAACAAAATCAGAATTCCTGCCAGAAAGGAAGGAGAAGAAACAGATTTGGGATAGGCAACAAGCAATACCTGTCACAAAGAGTAGTTATTTTAAAGGCAGGTCATTTTTCCATGACCTTAGATGTATGAATAGATTTCATCGACCCCTATCCGTCCCTCAGACATGCATACTCCTTTTTGTTCTCTAGAAATATCTCAAACAAATGCCACACAATTTGATTTATCTCATGCTGGAAGGCTGTAATGAGCCATTGAGTTGTGCAATTCATGATTTTAAGGAACACCAAATATATATCTGAGTTCCATACCATTATACCACCCAAGAGACCAATGGAAAAAACAGGCTTTTGTTGTTATTGTTCTAATAAGAATAGTTCTTTGACATAGGACCAAGAGGCAACAACTATAGAAAATGAAAAGCTCCTAAAATTTTATTGTGTTTAGAGGATTTGGAATAATAGCAACCTCTTAACTAGATGTTCAATTGTTATTTGCAGTCCGATCCCAGAATTGTCTCAATGATATTCAACAGTTTGCCTACTATGAGATCCTAGAAAAATCCCATGCTCTTGCCCAACATAGAATTTCTTAAAGTGTCAATAATGAAGAGAAATTAATATGAACTGGAAATAATGAGCCTCCTAATAAGTATGAATGTTTTAAAACACTTAGGACCACCTACTGAGTGTACTTTGTTCACATCTATTTGTTCTTTCAAGACAAGGGTGATCATAATCTGACTGCTTAACTTGTAATGAATAAAGGCAATCTCATGATACTTTAATAGGCTATGAAATTTTGTTTTCTTCATAACCATTAGCTATTGATAAGTCCACTGTAATAGAATCAACATTAAATTACTTAGACTTGGGAGAAATTGTCCCACTCCAAGAAATAGAATAACTCCAGGAAAATGAGCTGGAGATAAAGTGTGCATATTTTCTCTCATGTATCCAAATTAGAAATATATAATTTTTCCAATTTTTAAATATATATGTAAACGAACACAGGGCTATAGGTATATTGAATAATGTATGATATATGCAGTGGAGACTTCTGATGGTGTAACTTCTTCTAGAAAGGAAGTAAACAAATACCAGGAAGTTAGAATGTGTTGGGGGTGGTCTAGAGGAGAGAGTAAGTGAATGGAGAAATGAAGGATGGGCAAATGCACTCATAATAGTCAATGTAAGTTTGTGAAAATGAAAGTATGGGTAGGGTTGGGAGAGATGGAGGAGAATGATGAAAATTGTGACATTAACCAAGTTACATTGTATGACTAGTCAAGATCTTCTCCCAATCTGGGGGCTTTCTATTTATTGTGCATGCTCTGTCCTTTGCCCTGCAGAAGTTCTGCAGTTTGATGCAATTCCATTTATCCAACCTTTCTTTTATTTGTTGTGTTTCTGGGCCTTTATTAAGAAATTTTCTGGGCTGGGAATATGGCCTAGTGGCAAGAGTGCTTGCTTCCCATACATGAAGCCCTGGGTTCGATTCCCCAGCACCACATATATAGAAAACGGCCAGAAGTGGTGCTGTGGCTCAAGTGGCAGAGTGCTAGCCTTGAGCAAAGAGAAGTCAGGGACAGTGCTCAGGCCCTGAGTCCAAAGCCTAGGACTGGCAAAAAAAAAAAAAAGAAATTTTCTGCCTGTGCCAGGGAGTCCAAATGTTTCATCTATTCCTTCCTACAATGTTTTCAGGGTATCTGCTTTTACCTCAAGGTCTTTGATTTGGAATTGATTCTAGTGCAGGGTAATATATAAGGATCTAACTTTAGTTTTCTGCAATTGTTTAACCAATATTGCCAGCACCATTTGTTGAGAAGGTTTTCTTCCATCCTATGTTTTTGGGTCCCTTATCAAGTACTAGGTGGCCATAGGTCTGTGGGTTCATTTCTGGGTTTTCAATTCTATTTCATTCATGTTCAAGCCTGTTCTTGTGCTAGTACCATGCTGTTTGTATTACTATAGCTTTGAAATAGAGCTTGAAGTTTGGTATTGATACTCCTTCAGCACTGTTCTTTCTGCTAAGGATTGTTTGTACTATTTGTGGTCTTTTATTGTTCCATGTGAATTTTGAGATTGCTTCCTCTATTTCATTAAAGAATGATTTTGGGATATCGATGGGTAGTGTATTGAATTTGTAGATAGCATTTGGCAATATTGCCATTTTCATGATGTTAATCCTCCCCAATCCAGGGGCATAGGAGGTTTTCTACTTCCTTAGTTCTGCTACTAGTCATACAACAGACAAGGGCCTCATATCTAAAATATATTTAGAACTCAAAAAAATTAAATTCCCCAAAAACAAATCCTCAAAGAAACAACCATCCCATTGATAAGTAGGCTAAAGACTTAGAGACTTCTCTGAAGAAGAAAAAACAATGTCCAATAAACACATGAAAAAATGCAAAACAACTCTGGCTATAAAAGAAATGCAAATCAAAATAACATTGAGATTCCACCTCACCCTGGTTAGAATGTCCATTATCAAGAAATTTAATAACAACAGATGTTGGCAGGCATGTGGTCAAAAGGGAATGCTACTACATGCTGATGGGAGTATAAACTTGTTCAACAACTCTGGAAAGCAGTGTAGAGGTTTCTCAAAAGACTAAACATAGAACTCCCCTATGATGCAGCAGTCCCACTTCTGGGCATTTACTCAAAAGACCACAAACAAGGCCATACTAAAGCTACCAGCACAATCATGTTCATTGCAACACTATTTACCATAGCTAAGATATAGATACCCTTCAGTAGATGAATGGATCAAGAAAATGTTGTATATATACACAGTGGAATTCTATGCTTCCATCAGGAAGAATGACATCTCCCCATTCATAAGGAAATAAAAAGACTTGGAAAAAATTATATTAAGTGAAGTAAACCAGACGCCCCCCCCCCCCGTGCAAAAAAAAAAAAAAAGAAAAACATAGTCTCCATGTTTTTCCATGTTTTCCCTCATTTGTAAAAATTATTATATGTCTAGGATAAGACTAGCAGTTTTCCTTGGTTACATAGCAGAAATCCAATTTTCTGCCTTTCTCCTGTGTTTCCTTCCCCCTTTTACACATTTTTGCAGTGGACTCATTCCTGACATTTTATTATCAGTCTTAACAGAAGATAGTTAATTTTCAGTTGATTTCTAAACCTGAAAGTCAACTCATCAATTAGTCTTGCAGTTTGGATTCTGAGCTGAGATCATTGGTAGCAGCAGCTTAAATAGGAGACAGATAGCCAAACACAGATTCCCAAGTTCTGAGGGCTGGGGTTTCCTTTAGAACTAATTCACAAAGGATAAATAGAAATCATTGGTCTTAGAAGAAATCCTACATGTTTCATAGTAAATAACACATCTTATTGGTACTAAGGAAATCCTGTTAAATGATTTACTGTCTTGATGCTTTTTATAATCAAGTTTCTATATGCAACATATTTTAAGTGACAAGCATATTTATATATGACAAGCATATTTATGTCACCAAGCATCCTTATTTGACTAAAGGACGATTTCATTCTGTAGTGGCTCACCTCTCAGACTCGATCTAGACAGAGTGTTTAAGATGGGTTACTAAAACTAATTATGAATTCTTCTTTCTCTTTCCATTGGCATGTATGTCTAGTTACCTTCTTCTTGAATCTACACAGTCCTCTGTTTGGCTGGGGCAAGAGTGCAGTGGCAAGTACATCTGGGCGCTCCCAAGGTTTGGTCTTGCCAAGCCTTGCTACTTCTACCCAGGTTTCTTAGGAGCAATCTATAGGAAGATCCTACAGTGTCTAAGTTCTGCCACCTTTAAACCATCACTGGCATGAGGGCACTTCACCTTTCAGTCCTGGCCCAGTCTACCCTGACAGCAGCCCTCCCACAGCACAGGGCCTATGAGGGCATAGGTCTTGGATTCTTCAGACTAAATCAGCCCAGCCACAGACTCAGCACAAATGGGCAACCCTAGGTGCTGCCTTGAGCATCAGGAATTTTTTACAGGAAGCCTGACAAGGTCTTTACTACGCGATTGTGAGATATGATAAAATGCTTACTTTTCAAAGTCACTAATGTGGGACTAAATGATTTATGTAATGGTTCATTTCAAAACCCGTGGGGGAGCTGACTAAACCAGAAAAGTGAACATGCACAGAGCATGTATTATGTGTCTGACACTGCCCTAAGGCATGCATGTGCTCCTCACCAAGCCTCGCTAAGTACCATTACTATTATCCCCAGGAGGAAACTGAGGCACAGAAAGATTTTTTGTTACTTGTCCACGATCATTCCGATAAGAGGAAGAACAATTAGGATCAAAGCCAGGCAATCTGCTTCAGGGTCTGTACTCTTATCACATATAATCAATACACTTATTTCAAAAGTGGTGTTCTCCTCATAGTGGGGAAGAGAAATGGAGAGGGGAAGAGACAGGGCGGGGAGATGAGGTAACAAGTTGGATATGAAATGTACTCACTGCCTTACATATGAAACTGTAACCCCTATGTACTTCACTTTAAAGAACAAAATTATATAAACATAGTGGTGTTCTTTTATTCAAGCTAAGGAAAGGTGATCTTAGTGGTTCAAGCTGTTTCTTCTCCTCTGCCTCCTCTGCCGAAGACCAGTGTGAGGAAGAACCAGACACCCTGGTATGTGACTTCAGGCAATTATGCAGGACCCTGATTAACACTATACAGTATTCCGTTTGTAAGGATCTTCAAGGAAATAAACTCTTCCTGATATTTGGATCAGGATAATTATTATCCAGGCAATTCGTTCACTTTGAATAACTACCATTTGGTTTAAAAACAAATATCTACCAGGTAGTGGCTCATGTCTATAATCCTAGCTATTCAAGAGGCTGAGATCTGAGGATCCCTTTTTGTTGGTGGTGTTTTGTTTTGTCTTATTTGTCAGTAATGGAGCTTGAATTCAGTGCCTTGGGCTGTCCCTGAGCTTATGTTTTCACAAGGCTAGTGTTCTACCACTTTGAGCCACAACTCCACTTCCAATTTTCAGGAGGTTAGTTGGAGATAAGAGTTGCACAGACTTTCCTGGCCAGGCTGGCTTCTAACAATGATCCTCAGATCTCAGCCTCCACATTAGCTAGGATTACAGGTGTGAGCTACCTGCCCCAGAAGGATCCCAATTCAAAGCTATCCTGGATATACAATTCCAAGAGACTCATCTCTGTTTAACCTCCAAAGATGTGAAAGTAGAGATATGGCTCAAGTGGTAGAGCACTAGCATTGACTCCTCCCACCAAAAAAAAAAGTTAAGGGATAGCACATAGGCAAAGAATCCAAACCTTAGTACTGGCACAAAATAAATTAAAATTATGGCTGTATCTCTTGGCATTTTAGCTTGTACACATTCATATTTTCCTTTATCCAGCTTCTATTTTGTGTTTCAACTCCTGCTTCTTGCTTGATTTTAAACTAACTCTTTGAATAGAATGTGTTTATAATTTGTGAATAGTTGCAATTTATTCTAAACTGAGTAAAACTCAGTTAATAACATCATGTGTAGTCTGGGCACATAGCTCAGTAGTATAGTGTGTAGAGTGTTTTCTCAGCATATACAAGGCTCTGGGTTTAATCCCTAGTGCCACAAAAAGTAATTTTGAGTATTTGCAAAACTTACATAATATCATTGAGTGTCTTCATCTTAAAATGTAAATAGATACATGTGCTCATGTATGTGTGAGTGTGTACAAATCATATCACAGGCCACCTAGTCAGAAATTAGTTCAATTCTAGAATATTATATTACTGAACAATGCTGAGGACAATTATTCTACTAAGAGAGAACAGGCCCATGAAGAAGGAAATAATTTTAATAAACAACATCAGTTAGGCAAAAAGGCTGGGTGCTTATGGCTCACATCTGTAATTTTTGCTTCTCAGGATGCTGAAACCTGAGGCTCATGGTTCAAAGCCCTAGCAAGAAAGTTTGTGAGTCTCTTGTCTTCAATTAAGTAGCAAGAAACCAGAAACAGACATTTGGCTTAAGTGGTAGAGCACTAGCCCTGAGTGAAAAATACTCAGAGACAGTGCCCAGGCTCTGAGTTCAAGCCCTAGGGCCAGCATAAAATAAAAACAAAACAAAACAACAGCAAAAGGAATCAGGAAAAAAAACAAAAACTTAACCTAAAGAAACTAAAATTTAAAGGCACTAATGCATGTGTCTATGTGTACGTGTGTGTATCTGTGTGTGTGTCTGTGTGTGTATGTCTATACGTACTTGGACTTGAATTAGGTCCAGGGTACTCTCACTTAGCTTTCCACACAAGGCTAGTGTTCTACTACTTGAGTTACATCTCTACTTTTGACTTTTTTCTGGTTAATTGGAGATGAGAATCTTACAGAGTGCTCTGCCCAGGTTAGTTGAGAATCTGGCTCTTCAGCTCTCAGCCTCCTGAACAGCTAGGTTTATGGCATAAGCCACCGGTACTTGGCTAAGGACATTAATGTTTCAATAACAGGAAGGCTGATGACCAACCCCTTTTCGGCTGCACTGTGACTGGCCAAAAACTGGTGACTCCTTCTCTAAGCCTTTACCCTGGGATGCTGAAGTAGCAGCTGCCTTTTCTCACATCACTTTCTATGACCACTGTCACCTGCAAAAAGCAAAGACAACTCACATGCCAAGAAATCTCCTCAATGCCTTTCTAATATGTGTCATGAGAAAAAATTCTTTGAAGAGTCCAGAAAGCTGCCTCTTACATATATTTGTTCAAAACCTTATGACATGAAGCCTCTTTTCTAATAAAGAAACAGGAGCACATTGACTTCTTGTCCTTTGGAGTTCACATCAAGAAAGCAGAAATGGGGGTGAATGTGTGATAGGCAACTAAATACTGCTTTACATTACAAGAATGAAATTAAAATGATTTAATAAATTAAAACTGAACATAGAAATCTGAACAGGTGATGGCCCTAAGTAGTGCTGAGGCTGAGCTATTAGCACTATTACTCTAAAAAGGTGAACCAATGCAACAACAATGCTTACAAGACAATATGCTGTAAACCAGCTATACAACTTGGGGGCGGGGGGAGGAGGAAGAAACTATGGAGGGGGGAAGATGGGAGAAAAATGAGGGAGGAAGTAACAAGTTTGACAAGAAATGTACTCACTGCCTTACATATGTACCTGTACGGAGGTACATCACCTTAATAATAAAAAAATGAAAAAATAATCACTTCTCAGCAGGGCGTTCACACTCATCAGTCACTCACACATCATTCACACTCATAATCCTAGCTATTCTGGGCTGGCTTTGAACTCAGTTCTCAATGCTCTAAGTAGCTAGGATTACAGATATAAGTACCCCATACAATTTTATTAGATCATGGAACTGTGAAGCATGTTGTCCTTTGCCAGTGTTTTTGTGGTTATACAGCATCCAGGAGCATATCTCTGCACTAGTAATTGCCATCTCAGTTAATGCAATTTTCCGTAGAAATTCAATAATACAGTCCTGAGTAAATTGAAGTTGCCTTTCATATATCATCAATATAATAATAAACTATAGATTCATGAAATGCCCTTGCATTTGTTCCTATATTGTATGGACTTCAATTCAGAATTAAAGTTTATCCTTTCTCAGTAAAAGCTTGATAAAACATTGTTTTTAATTTTCCTCTGAAAGGTTTAAGTTATAATTCAGTGTATCTCTACTGTAATTAATTGTTCTGCACAAACAATACAAATGTCTGGGTTATGCTTCAAAGCTTCCTTTTATGACATGGAACATTGGGGATGAGAGGATTCTCACACCTTGACTCTGGCATTCTTTCATTTCTCAGGAGATTGAATTATGTATGAGTAAGTGCTCTCTCCCATTACAACGGGCACACAGAACAAAGGAACAGAGCATGGAGGAAACCCACCAGGATCCAGCACGATAATCCCAAGCAATAATTTGGGTTAATGTCTAAAAAGAGAAAATAATTCTGTTCCAGTTTTCTTGCCCAAGACCTGCCACTCTTCTGACTGCCTGCCTTCTTTCTCTCCTTCTTAATCCAATTACTTTCGTTGCTTGTTAATACTTAAAATCTTTTTGTAAGCTTCCCATAAAATAACATTTTCTATGTTCTAGAAAAATACCAAAGCAACAGGAAGAACAGAAATAGGCAGTGAATTCATATCATTGCCAAGACAAAAAAAATTATGATTAACTAATCAAGCCAATGAAACTGGGAATGTCACCACCAAAATGTACATAAAAAGTAAATAGTAAAGATAATTCCTACATTTGTTCATTATTCTGAAATAGGTTCCTGTGCATGTTAGATTTCTGTGCTTTTATTTTTTCCCTTCTGTATGGAAATTTCTATGCTTCATTTTCATTTGTGTTTATATTTTAACAGAGAAAGACAACCTAATCTCAAATGGGCCTCAGATCATGATGTGGAATGGAGACCACTGACTGAAGATAATCCCCCTTTTCTCCCAGCCTAGTAGAGGAGGTCTGAGTGGATTAAGCAGATTTAGACCAAACTAACAATGGTTTATGAAAGGCCAGGCTGTGACTTGGCATCAGAACAGAAAGCATTTTTGGATGCCCTACCCAAGAAAGAGAGTCAACTGTCCCTCTTACTAGCAGGTCAGAATCATTAAGGAAATGCAGAGTAGGAAGTTCACCAAGTTTACAGACCATATACTGGGCAGTAGCTATATGCCATTCAACGTGTGTGTGTGTGTGTGTGTGTGTGTGTGTGTGTGTGTGTGTGTTTTGTGCAAGCCAGGGCACTGCATTTTTGCTTGTTTCTTTGTTTGTTTGTTTGCTCAAGGTTGGCTGGTGGTTAGTTGGAGATAAGAGTCTTATGATCTTTCTTGCCCAGGCTGGCTTTGAACAGCCTCCTGAGTAACCAGGATTATAGGCATAAACCACTAGCACCTAGAATAGGTTTTTTTTGTTTTCAATTCATTCCCACCATCCAAAAACCATCAAAAACTGACAATAAAGCACTTGACATTTGTAGAAAGTTGAAAGCATTGTAGATATGAAGCTAAATTGGTATGGCAGTGATTGGTGACAATGATTGGTAAGAACGAAGTGGATGTCCCCTGCTTTCTAGGCTCTCTAGTTCAACACTTGCCCTTGTACTCTTCTCTTACAATTACTACCAGCCTGGCCTCTGTTGGCAGCTGTGTGCCTCCTGATGCAAGGTAACCATTATGCACATTCCAGATGGGGAGTGTGCATTTAAGCAATAAACTCCTTGGCTGAACTTATTAGGCAACAGTTAGAGCCTGCAGGTCTGTCTGTGGCATGAAGAGGAACAAAATAGTATGATTCAAAACTCGTAGGTGGGAAGATATTGCAGTAACATTCTAGCCATAAATGAATGAAATTCCAAGACAACAGAATGTATGGATGGAATTCCCTATTCAGGTATGCTTATACTTTCTCCCAATGAACCTAGGCATTTCTAACAGACAGTCAAGATTTATTTTAACCATCATTAACAACATTGTTAGCCTTAATAAACTTTTTTCTAAAAAAGTAAGACATTTCCAATGAATGATTAGACATGATTTATCTCTAGTGTCTAACTCAGGTTCTCCAAGACCAATGACATAGCATGTGCTAGAAAATCTGAACAATGTTAATGACTTCCCTATATGTCATTGCCATTACGGTTCAAAGTGATATGATTAAATGTCAAGTTGAGGAAGGGTGGATCTATTTTCTGTATTTGTTAGCTATCTTGTCACTATGACCAAATATCTGAGAGAAACAACTTTTGAGGGGAAGAATTCATTTTCTTCACAGTTTCAAAGGGTTCATTCAACCCATATTCCTGGTCCCTTGACAGACTGGAGGTAGAAAAAGAAGTTACAGAAGGGGGCCAGAGTAAAATGTTGCCCCAAAGGACACACTACCTGTGACCTACTCCCTCCATCTAGGCCCACCCCTGACCTTTCATTACTTCTCAACAGTTGTATCCCACAATGAATTCATCAAGGACTTCATTCATTGTTTTTTTTAGAACCCACATGGACTAAATCACCTCTGGAAATGCCATTATAATCACCAGGAGCTTATCAATCTGATCAAGTAGACAAGATTAACTATCACAAGTCTACCTCTTCTCAATTTGACACCCACCTGCATGATTTTAAACAATACTGGCCTTGGTGCTGTCATCCCATAAGAGATGAGCAAGGAGAGTGAAACAATAGAATCTGAACTCTTCTATAATGAACCTGCTTCCATGGTAATGAATCCAGGCCTGCAATCACTTTTAGTGACATAAACTTAACTACGCTACCCTCGTGGTTTCATCATCTCTCATTAGACTTCATTTTGCAGCACTATTATGATAGTGACTAAGTTTCCAGTACATGCTTTCTGAAAGGATATGTTCAGGCCATAGAAATACATAAGGTACAAGTTAGATGTCATTATTCCTTCAACTTGATTAACTTTTGTATTCTCCACAAAAACTGAAGGAAACTCCAGCTTGTCTGGCCCAGAATTCCACTATAAACAGAACAGCTATATAAACTCACTGTTAGAGGAAATCTGTAACAGTTCAAAATCCTTTGGGCTTGCTTCAGGCTAACCTCCTGTTTCTATCCCTGCTGTACTACTGACTCCTGTGTTTAAACAGTAGCTTCAGAATAAACAGTGATAGGACAGTGATTATAAAGGCAAGGAGTAGACCATGGATGGTTTTACTTCTGCATTCCACATTTTAATTTTTTATTGTAGGTCTTCAACTGCAGAAGTACTGAAAGCCTCTACAATCCACATACTATCTGAAGAAACAAAGACATGGACAGTTTGATTTCTTAGGAGTTATTATATAATAGAACTATTATGATCTCTGCTAAATTTATCTTTATTTTTAACTTTTTTCGTAATTATCTCTGTGGCTTCATGTGAAACCTTCTGTAATTAAAACTAATAAGGTTTACTCTTTGATAAACTAAAAGTGAAATAGGTTGAAAAATCTAATTATGTTATCATTTATTTAAGAATGTGTAAAGATTAACATTTTATGAAGTCATTCACAAATTGACAGAAAACAAACTAATATTATTATTCATTGCTATGATTATCCAGTATGATGCTTAATTCCTTTTTGTTCAAAGAGTAATGTAATTAAATAGCATTAATCTACTATGCTTTGTTTCTTTCCTGGCCAATTTTTAAAATTTCTAGTTTTTAAATTATCACTAAATAATTGTATAAAGGGGTTTCAGTTCAACATGTTAATTACTTTTTTAATTCTTTGACTTCAAGGTTACTATTCAAAGTAACTTTACCTTATAAATGAAAGCAATGCTAAAATAGGAACATCCTTGAATGTCAGTTATGAAGGATTGTCGAGTACTGCCTGACTTCCAAATTACATTCCTATCATTTAGCAGCTCTAGATAGTAAATTTTCTCTTTTCTTGGTAGAAATTGAGTTTTGAGTCTTGCTCATTTTAGGCAAGCACTCTGCACTAAGCTACATGCCTGCACCAGGTAATTGGTTTTCAGTTGCCTTGCATGTGCCTGAATTTCATGCACCTGAGTATCTAAGACAGAATTCTCTGTACTGGGAAGCAGAGGGTAGAGGCCCCACCCCTGGAGATCTAAGGCATGTCTCTCCCTGGTCAGTCCTACAGCACAAATGGTGATCATGAATAAATAGTTATCTCCTCCTAGGACATTAGCTCCTAGAGTACAGGGAATGTGCCTTAACTCATTAATTTCTATTACACAGTAAGCACTTTGAATGGCTGAATGAATATAAGGTTAGTACTCACTGTGAGCAACACGTGCTTACATGAAACTTACAATGTTATGCAATTAAGTACATAATGTCTCTATTTCAGGGTTCCAAAGAGATACAATTACATGGACTGACACTTTTTTCTTCTATAACATACTCTGATATCAGTCTAAAACCAAATCTCACCTATCTGAACAAGTATTTGGAAATCTCCAAATAACCAATTAATAATATAAAGAGAGCCCACTTTGGTGTGGTTTCTCAAGTTTAAAGCATCTCACATCACCTCATTCTTTTATTTTTCTCTGTGATTATTTGGTAAATATTTCTCTTCAGCTTTACTCACTTTGAAAAAAATTTAAGTACATTGCTACTGTTGTAACAAATAATACCTATGAATTGTTTATTTATATGCCTATTAGATTCTTTTCTAATACACATAAATATAAACATATTAAAGTTGGAAACATAACATGTTGATTTCTAAACTGTCTGAAATCACCTAACTATAGCATGGGAAATGGTGGCGTAATGATGCAAACACGGACTGTGGTATTTCAGCTAGAATGTTTCCACTTCCAAAGTAGCTTACTGTCTTAGAAAGACAATGCTTCCTTCAGAACCAGGGCACTTGGAGGCTCTTGCTTTCAGTCCTAGTTACTTGGGATGCTGAAATCTAAGGGTCACAGTCCAAAGCCACACTGGACACACAAATCCCCTAGACTCTTATCTCCAGCAAAATTCAATAAGTGGAAGTGTAGCTCAACTGATAAAACACCAGCCTTGAATGAAAAGTCCAAAAGAGGGCACAGCAAAAGACCCTGAGTTCAAGCCCCAGGACTGGCACAGAAAATACGTACATTCATAAAAATATACTTACATACATACATACAGAGTTCTTAGATTGAATTCTGAATGGCACTTTTGTGAGGATTAAATAAAATCATATGTACATTCCTAATAAAAATTTCTACGTCATTTGGGTGCTTGATAAACCATACCTGATAAAGCGAAATTGATGTGTCAAATTTCCAACAGCATCCCATTCCCCCCCCCCAGCCCTTGTTCATTTCTCATTCTCTTGAACAATTGTTTTGTTTGAGTTGCTGTTGCTGATGCTCACATTTCTAGGGAATTAAACTTAGGAATTGAACTAGTACATGCTAGGCAATTGCTGTACCACCAGGCTGCATTCTCATTCCCAGTCACATACATGAGGCAATGAGGCAATCCAACTGGACACCAGTAGCTCACACCTGTCATCCCAGCTATTCTTAGTTATGAGGACCTAGTTTGAAGCTGGCAAGAGTAGGAAAATTTGTAAGACTTTTTTTTTTTTTTTTTTTTTTGCGAGGGTGGGGTGGGGTGTCAGTTATGGGGCTTAAACTCAGGGCCTGGGTGCTGTCCCTGAGCTTTATCCTCTCAAGGCCAGTGCTCCACCACTTTGAGTTGAAGTGCTACTTCCAGTTTCCGGTGGTTAATTGGAAATAAGAATCTCACAGACTTTCTTGCCCAGGCTTGCTTCAAACTATGATCCTCAGATCTCAGCCTCTTGAGTAGCTAGGACTGACTACAGGTGTGAGCCACCAGTGCCTGTCCAAGTCTAATATGTAAAATTCTTATCTCCAATAATCAGTATTTTTTTTAAAAGCCAGAGCAGAGCTGTGGCTCAAGTGGTTGCATACCATCAAAAAAGCTAAGGGACAGACAGCACCCAACCCCTGACTTTAAGCTCCAGTACTAATATGCGTGCATGCACACACGTACACACACACACACACACACGCACACACACACTTGTCCAGTAGCTACTGCATGGAGTAAAACTTCCCCTTGACACTGCTTCCATCAGCTAGCTGTCTCCCAAAGGTCTCAATCTCTGTACTTAGTACAACTGAAGGAGCAAGTTAGCTTTCTTTCAACATGCTAGCTGATGAAATGTGTCACTACTTAATGCACCATGCCTTTGCTTTCTTGATTTCTCTTAGCTTTTCCTTTTCATGGTTTTACTGTGGAGTACATGCAAAGCAAAGTTCACTGTGAAAATGAAAAGACATTTCTACTGAGACTTCAAGAAAGGCTTTTTCAAGTTCAAACCAGGTTTAGCTGAAGGTCGCTTAGCCCTTCTCCTATCGACCCACAAACTCACTCCTTACAAGGGTGGTTTTCTAATCATTCAGCCATCTTTCACTCAGATTGCACACACTCCTATGTATTTATTGTCTTCAATGGGGACTTGCAGTCTCAGAAAGAAAATAAGATAAAAACAGGAGTAGAAATCAATCACTGTAATCTCAACAGTAGAAAGAATTTTACTTAACATTTTTCCCAGAGAGAAAAAAAATAGAGTTTTAATTGCATGGGTAGAGACCTCTAAAAGTTATCTAATTAAGATGTTTGAGGTAGATAATCACTGAGCCACTCCTTGATTATCTGGTAGATATCCTCCAGGTGCGCGTGCGCGCGCGCACACACACACACACACACATATACACATACATACACACATATATACACAGACACCCACACACAGACTGAAGGAGAAACATGTTCTTACTTTGATGTGTGTGCGTGTATACTCATATGTGCACACAAGCTGGTTCTGTGGCTTGAACTCAGGGCCTGGTTGCCATTCCTTAGTTTTCACTCAAGACTATCATTCTACCACTTGAACTGTAGCTCCACTTCCTACGTTGTTTTTCTCTTTTCTTTTTTTTTTTTTTTGGTCAGTCATGGGGCTTGAACTCAGGGCCTGGACACTGTTCCCTGAGCCTCTTTGGGTTCAAGGCTAGCGCTCTACCACTTGAGCCACAGCACCAGTTTCAGCTTTTTCTAAGTAGTTTGTTGGTGATAAAGAGTCTTACAGACTTTCCTGCCTGGGCTGGCTCCAAGCTATGATCCTCAATCTCAGCCTCCTCAGTAGCTTGGATTACAGGCATGAGCCACAGGCACCCAGCAGTTCTGGCTTTTTGTTGGTTAATTGGAGATAAGAGTTTCATGGTTGATTAATTGGAGATAAGAGTTTTCTCTGCCTGGGATGACTGTGAACCTCGATCCTCAGATGTCAGCCTCATTGGAAGCTAGGATTACAGATAGGGAGCCGCCTGTATCCAATTCCTCCAGCCTCTTTATCCTGTGAATTCAGCAGGCTGACCCACAATGAGCACATCCCTGGGGTCAGCCTCTTGGTTGGAAGAATGTAGATTTTGTCTGAATTTAGACTGATCTGATTGGACAGTGCTCTCAGATTCAAGAATTTCACTGGAATTCCAGAAGTCTTATAAATCAGTGTGTTTCACATGAATTTCCTGTTGTGAAGTACTTTAGCAAACACACAACTATGTAAACTTACAAGGCACTATTCCATTCATTAACTCCTTATGTCACAAGACCCCTCTATACCAGAGAAATATTTTTTTCTCATTTTGGAGGAAGAGGAATTCAGAGAGGTTCAACTATTTCCCAAGATTGCTAAGTGAGTAGAGTACCTGAGAGCAAAATTTGGTTATATAATTCAATATTGCAATCTGATTCCATTTGTACAGTGAATGAGGACAGACATTCAGGTAGATAAGTATATAGTTCTTAGCATGGTGCTGGTGGCTCATGCCTGAAATCCTAGCTATTCCGGAGACTGAGGATCTGAGGATCAAGGTACAAAGCTAGTCCAAGCAGCAAAGCTTGTGAGAATATTATTTCCAGTAAACCACCAAAAAAAAGTCTGGATATGCAGCTGTGATTCAAATGGAAGAGCACCAGCCTTGAGAGAGAGAAAGCTAAGGATAGGGCCCAGCCCCTGAGTCTAAGCCTCAGCACTGAGAAGGAAAAATAATAAGTATCCCATTCCTAATTCGTTAACTGACTATATCATCTCACTAACTATTGTACTATGAATAACTAAATCCCTATTTGTTTATGTTTATGTATAGTAAGTTCTTCATTTGTGGGATTTTTTAATAACAGAAAAATAATTTCACATATCACAATGTGACAATATGTCCTATGAAAATATTTGCATGGCTGAATATTTCCATTTTTTATTAGAGAAAAATTTCAACAGCTTTCTAGAGACCATTAACAGGAAATTTTTTTAATATTTTGATAATGAAATCAGTTTCTTGGGTTCTCTCTCACGGTGAACTGTATACCTCAAAGATGACACCCCATTGTCTATTTTCCTTCCTCAGTGAGAACTAACCAGAGATCAAGGTGTGGGATAGGCTGGTCTGAATTTAATTCCCTTCTCCTCCTGGAAGAATGTCTTTCTGCTGAATATTGCATTCCTATTTTGGCCAACAAGCAACAAGGTAGGTGATTGTTAGGAGCTCTAACTCATTTGAGAGACTCAAGAATTCTAACACTGTGACTTTTAGAGTCAGTCACTTTAGTAAAAAATCAGCTTTCTCAAGTGTTATTGGCACCCTTGAAAGAAGAAAGATTACAGATTAAAAGCCCATACACAGAGAAAGTCATGATTAAGAGAAGACACAGAAGAACTCGGCTGCAAAGAATATCATGGGTGTGCTGACCTGATCTTTTCCACACTAACACATCCACTGTTAGAAATACTGGCTACAGACAGCCAAATGCCATCCTTTCCTTCTAAAAATTGCTTCCCTCCCCCCAACAGAAGCTATTTAGTCCTTTTGTACCTAGACTATCATGCAGCAGATGACATACTGCCACTGGGGTACAAAAGACCCCCTTCCTATCTCAAGGTACAAGTTGCTTTATGATGTAGTCCCTGCTCTCAAACACCCCATGGCATCAGGCAAAACTGACTGCAAGTAATACCATATCTCAAGTTCCCCCTTTTGCCCATGCTGTTCTAATGTACTTTCACCTATGGGTTCTTTTCCCATAAATCTGATGGTTCCAGATTCCTGCCTCAGGATTGCTTCCTTTGAACCCAACCTAAAATTGCTTGAAAGTATAATTAAATCATGCATGACACCTTCCAGATCTTATTTCTTCACAGAACAGTTCTTTGTGTTTGAGGTCAATGTGAACTAGATTCTTATGGTTGGGAAAAATTATAATAACATAAGCTATGCAAATGGGAAATTCTCCTGTTTATATAACACAGGTAAAGAGATCTTAACATGGTTAGGTAAGCATTATTGAAGGCTTGCTAAATATATGTTTCTATAGTCTTTTTTGCATATATACCTGAGGAAGTTGAGGAATTTAGCCAATTAGAAGGCCAGCAAAGAAAGTCTAAGACCACTGGAAAAAATGAAGAATTGGTAGGGACAAGGCAAGTGTTGAGTCAAATGCCAATATATCATTGCTACCATCTTACACAACAATGGAAAAACAGCTTAATCCATCCCTAATGGGTTTGTTGGGGATATAGAATTTGGGGAATTAACCTTGGGTTTAGGAAGTCACAAGACCTAAGTCTTCTACCCCCAGGGTAGATGTGATTAAACGTGAGTCTGTGCTGACCAATAGAGCAATCATTCATCACAAGTTGCAATTGAGTACTTCATATATGTCCAGTCTTATTTGATATGTACTACAAATCTTTTTAAATTCAACAAAAACACAAGACATACTACAAAGTATAAACTCTCTCTAATCCATATTGATCCTGTATTGAACTTACAGTATTTTGCATGTGTTAGGCTGAATAGTGCTTATTATTAAACTTAATTTCCCTGTTAGTTGTTCTATTTTTTAATGTAACTACTAGAAATATTTAAATTACCAGTATGGCTACCCACTCATTTTTCCCTTCTCTTTCCCTTTTGCTCTTCTCTTTTCTCTTCTGAGGACCAGAGCCTCAGTTATCATCTTGTGACTTTGCAATGGAAGAGGAGAAATATAGTCAGCTTTTGACACTTAGTGATCCACCATACCATCTTCAGAGAGGTCAGTCTCCAAGTTGATTTCATGTGAGAGAAGAATTGTTTTTGTTTGTAATATTTAACTGGGAAATCTATGAAAACAAAAAAAAAAGGCGGGGGGGGGTGGACTCCTGGTCTCTGAGAATATAGAGCCAGCCTCCTTGATAGATGCAAGGGATGCACAGAGCAAAGGGAAAGGAAATGAGGCTGAGGGGAATGAAGGTTAGGAGGAATCTCTTTGCGGGGGGAGGGGGTGTAGGGACAAGACTGGGGTTTGAATTCAGGGCCTGGATGCAGTTCCTGAACTTTTTTGCTCAAGATTGGCATGCTACTGGCTTGAGCCACAGCTACACTTCCAGCTTTTTGCTAGTTAATTGGAAAGAAGAGTCTCACATACGATCCTGTCTAGGCTGGCTTTGGACCAGGATCCTCAGATCTCAGCCTCCTGAGTATCTAGGTTTGTAGGCATGAGCCACTTGCACCTTGCTAGGAATCTCTTAGAAGTTAGTGTTTACCTCCACAAAGGAACAAGCAATCCTACCTCAAGGGGTTCCTTTGCTTAGAGGTTCCTTCAGAGATACTATGTTAGTCACTTCTTCAATACGTTAACAAATATGCAATAATCAACTTATAAAGTAAAATGACTTCATTTGTTCCCAGTTTTGGAGGTTCCAGTTCATCATTGGTTGGCCTGGTTGTTTCAAGGCCTGTGCAAGGCAGTGCATCATGGTGGGAGTGTGGGGCAGAACAACGGTGCTCACATGGAGCAAAGAAGAAAGAGGAAAGGGAAGAGGCAGGGTCTCGCAGTCCTTTTCCATCACCACCACCCCCAATCACCTAATCACTCCATTAAGGCCTCTTAAAGGTCCTACCACTTCCCAGTAGCACCACTAGAGGCCATCCCTGTAGCACATGGTCCTTTGGGGAAACATTCAAAATCCAGACCCTGCACCCTAGAGCACCTTGGGAAAAAATGTCTTTGTAATCATGTCTTAGATATAGGTCTGGTCTCATTTCTTATTGGTCTCCACTCTGTCTTTTACTTCACCATTTTCTTTTGAAGACTTAAACTTTCTTTATTGAAAAGGCAAAGTCAGGTGGAAAAGTGAAAGATAAAAGCAGATGAAAGTAGATCAGAAGCAACACTATGTAGTCACATCACTGTCTGGTGGTGAGGCTTTGATTGTGAAAGGCTATAAAACTCTACTAAGAGTTGAGCCAACTTTTCATAAAGAAAAATGGAAAGCTGGGTGCTGGTGGCTCATGCCTGTAATCCTAGTTTTTCAGTAGGCTGAAATCTGAAGAACAAGCTTTGAAATCAATGTGGAAAGGAAACTACATGTGACTCTTACCTTCCTTCAATGTCTAATGAGCCAGAAGTGGAGCTGTGACTTAAGTGGTAGAGCAGTACCCTTGAATGAAAGGTCCTGAATGGTTCCCAAGCCCTGAGAATGAGCCCCAATACCAACAAACAACACAAAAAGACACAGGGAAGAACCTATTTGTGCCATAGCATAGTACAGATCTCTAAGCATGTTTTGATGGATATCGAACTTACTTTCAATATGACAGACATGCTTTTTGTCACTTATATCGCTCTATGATGTTCTTTGAACTTCATATGTCGTGTATAGACTTCAGTTTTCAACCACAATGTTTAAGTAACATCTCTGCTTCTTCATTTCCACAAAATACTTGACATTTTTTAGAATCCTCAAACAGATTAAATTTAAGGCTTTCTCTCTTATTTTTGTTTTTGTTTTAATTGTTGTCTTTTAAATAGTCGTATAAAAAGGCTACTATTCAACAGGCCACTTTATAAGTAATATCACCCTTTTCATTTTTCCCCTATAAGGCTTTCTTATAGTCTCTGAAATTCTACCAAAAATCTTTTCCATGTTCATTCATTCATTCATTATAATATCAATAGTGTATATGTTCAGACTTCTGCCTCATGAACAAACTTATACACGGGTGTGTGTGTATGTGCTGGTACTGGGGTTTGAACTCAAGGCTGTTCATTGTTCCTTGGGTTTTTCACTCAATTCTGGTGTTCTATCATGTAAATCATGGCTCTAGTTCTGGCATTTGCCTCTCAGACTTCCATGTCCGGGCTAGTTTTGAACTGAAATCCTCAGATCTTAGACTTTGTAATAGCTAGGATTTTAGGCATGATCCACCAGCACGCAGCTTAAACCTTATAATTATTATGTATAAGTATAAATATGTATTATTGTGTTTCTATCTTATGAAAAATTAAATCCAAGGTTGCTATGATTTAAGTTTTGACAATGGATAAGAAAGTTATGATTCATGAGTCTTAGCTATAGTGTCAATGGACTAGCTAGTTTCAGTGGAGAACTTTTCTTTATGACTGATAATTATTTGCATAATTCCGAAAGGTAAATTAAATATATAGACAAAATTTCCACATTTTTTCGATATAGACTTTTGTCTATATTTGCCATACTGTGTAGATTTTCAAATGTAATTAAGGTTATGCTTGTAATTATACACACACACACACACACACACACACACACATGCATGTCGGTATGTATGTTAGGCAAGGTTTCTGTACTTAGTATCAACTGGCCTTGAATTTATTTACATAGTCCTAGCTTGCTTTGAATTCACAATCCTACCTCAGCTATCCAAGTGTTGGGATTACAGACTTGAGCCCTCACAAGTTTATGTCAGTAATAAGATTACTGGCTCATGCCAGTAATCCTGTGCATATGATAGAAAGCCAAAATTGATTAATATAATAAGGGCATACATTGACTTGCATATTTGGGACGCTCAGAATTAAAGTGGGCTTTAGGTTTTATCCAAAGTCCTGTCTCATGGAATTTAATTTTCTATAATTCTGTTTTTAACCCTTTATGCTTTTCTTCATTTCCCAACTGAATTCTCTCATGTAATGAAGGTAGGACAATAACTGCCATGATTTGTAGGGCTCTAAACCTCCTTCTTCCCTTCTAGATAGATTACCTTTACCTCCACTATCAAGACCAAAGCTTTCATTGTATTGGCATATCCAAGTATCAGAAAGTAGATGAATTATCTTGATTAACTTAAGCCAGTTGAGCTGCAGGGATGTTCAAGTTCCTAGAAACCTTCCATCTACAGTTCGTAGGTGAATGGTTAATGTCAATCCCCAAAGATCTCACAGTACCTATTACCAAAGAAGATAAAGCAGCATTTCTAGAACATGCTGTTTATTTAACCTGATAGATATTGTGTCCATTCATTAAAACCATGAAAACATCAAGTACAGAGGCTGAAAGAACATACAGAATAGATTGTATAAAATTTACCCACAGGACAGTCACAGTCTAAGAAAGCCATTAGTTAAATAATCAATAAAGGAATTATTTTGTGATAAGATTTTATCACATTGGGCTGAAGTCCAAGCCCAGTTACTTAGTACCTGTGAGGCCACACATTTCCTCCACAATACAATTACATACTCACACTTTATCATTCATACCAAGTTCAGCTAGTCATAGTAAAAAAGCTAAACTAAAATTGTTTCAAAAAAGAACATTAGTTACTTCATGGTAGAGAATGGTGAATTTGACCACATAGTGTCATTAAAGGCTGATCTTAATTTTTTTAATGGATTTAAACGACATCTGTAAAGAAACTCAGGGAAAAAAATTGGTGAGGTTGGAAGTAGCAGGCAAGGGTCAGATAGATTTAGGAAAGCCCCATAAGTGTTTATTAAAACACTCACCCCCCCCCAAAAAAAAGGAGCTTATGTATATTGTGCATACATAAATTAAACAAATAATTATGAAGCTGAGTGTGGGGGCTCACATGGCTACGCTTAGCTAGTTAGGAATTTGAGATCTGAGGACTGAGATTCAAAGCCAGCCTGGGCAGAAAAATCCAAAAGATCTTTATCTCCAATTTAACAGAAAGCTGGAAGTGGAACTGTGGTTTAACTGTGGTAGAGTGTCAGTCTTGAGAAGAAAAGTCAAATGAGAGCACAAGTTCAGTATCAGCGCAAACAAATAAACAAACAAAATGATCATATATGATAATATTTTCTAAAAGGCAGGGGTCACAAAAAAAGCCTCCACAAGATGAGTTACTTTGAACATTAAAGACAGAATGATTATGAAATTTCCTAGATGATAAATGACCTAGAAGGAAGCCAGGGCTGTGGGGGTAGAGAAGAACAACTACTAAAAACATACTTGGTTTCTGGTTTGATATGCAGATGGAAAGAATTCTGGAAAGCTGGTTTTTCTATCATGAAGTATGAATCAATACTTGTGGATATCAGTGGATTTATTAACACAGGAATATGAGTGTCAGAATCTTGTACAGAGGCAGGGAGTCAGTACAGAGAATGGTGATGATAAGATATCTACAGAATCATTTCCTTAACACTATGCATTTCATCCAGCCAGCAAAAACATACTGTGCACCTTCTGTGTGCTATATGCTTGGTTCAGTTCCTCACAAAACTTTTCAACCTTCTTTGGGATGGCTGCCCAATGATCTCCAGCCATGGCTTGTCATTTCATTGTTGACATCTATTCACAGGTGCCTCTCTGAGAGTTAATTATGTCACTGGCAAGAACATTCCCAAACACAAAAGCCGCGCTGCATATGTTAACTCAGTAGTGTTTCTTATCTGTCTCTCATTATAATTATATTCATCTCTGCATCCTCATTAACTATTGCTTTTTCCCAGCATCCTAAGAACCTGACAAACAAATGCTTGAAAATGCATTGAGTGCAATAGATTGATGAAATAGCAAAGTCAAGTACCTATAAGGAAGCTCATAATGTTGATAACTTTACATATACATGTACTATACATTATATATGATGTAACATGTATTATGTATATGTGTTATATATTACGTTATATATTATCTAATATTATATGCCATGTGTCATATAATGTATTATACAACTATTATGTGTTATATATTATATTGTGTATATGATATGTAATATATTATATGTAATATATGATAATGTGTACTATATTACATATGATATATATATACACCTAGAAACTCCATTTGTATAATATGTATGTTTATGCGAATATGTATATACACATAAAAATTAACACATTACATAAAGATGATAGACTCACAAGTATAACTTCTTTAAATCTTCATTTTTGAGTTATTTTAGACTCATATGTAGTTGCAATAAGACAGAGATTTCAAGTATACCAAATCTAGTTTACTTTCATTAATAACATTGTAAAACTGTCATACACATCACAAATCATTGACCCTGATAAAGTCAGAACAAAATCTCTTCTTCACCATAGTCTTTCCTGTGTTGTTTCTTCATTTATTTTTTACTTTTTGTGTCAGTATGAGAACTTGAACTCAGGACCTGGGCCCTGTCACTTAACTTTTTGCTCAATGCTGGTGCTCTATCACCTCAGATATAGTTCCTCTTCCGGCTTACTGATGACTAATTGGACTTGAAAGACTTATGGATTTTCCTGTGAGGGCTGAGTTCAAACCCTATTTCTCAGATCTCAGGCCCTTGAGAAGCTCGGATCACAGATGTGAGCCAAGTTGCAGACACACCTGCTCCATATTACCTTTCTTCTGAATGTAACTTCTAGAGAACCACATGCTCTCCATTTTAATATCTGTCTAATTTCTACAGTCTACCCATTGAAGCATACAACTATTTTATTCAGTTGGCATACTTCTTTGGATATTTATCTGGAATGCTGTGAGTATCAATAGTTTGTTCTTGGCTGGGAATGTGACTTTGTGTTAAAATGCTTGCTTAGCATGTATGAAGCCCTGGTTTTGATTCCTCAGTACCACACACACACAGAAAATGCCTTGAGCAAAAAGAAGCCAGGGACAGTGACCAGGTTCTAGCTCCAGGACTGGCAAACACACACACACACACACACACACACACACACACACACACACACACACACACTGAGTTTGTTCTTTTGCATTGCTATGTATTAATTAATCTCATGGCACATAGTTATCAGGGTTTTTTTTTTAGATATTCAGGGATGAAGACCATATATTTATGAAGACCATATATTTAGAGTTGGGACTATTATAAATGAATCTATGAAGATTGTTGTCTATTTTTATGTAAGTTTGTATCTTCATTTTTGAGGGGAGAATAAAAGTCTGGAATGAAATTGCTGGGTTATATGTTATTTATAAGTTCAGTTAAGACACTGCCCAGATATTTTTCAGGATGCAAGTGATATGAATGTTACATCCACTGTCATATTTCAAGTTTCTGTTGACTTTTTCTGTTAGTTTAGTTTCATTAGTGGTTTTATATCAGACAGATAGATATAGATATTATTACAAATACATCTTATACTCTACCAGTGCTTTTATTGTATCAATTTGAATGAAATATAGGAATATTTTTTCATCTTTTACCATCCTCCATTTATATTCTAATTATATTGCTTTCCTTCTTCAAAATTTTCACTTTTTTTTCATCTCCACAATTCTATGATTGCTCCCAACACTAGTTTGTTTGGTTTTGTTGTTCTACTTCTTGACTCTATAGCTACAGATCTTTTATAATTAATTATTTCTTGGAGCATTTTCTCATCCTACGGCTGTCTCTGCCTCCAAGGCTTTGATTTAGATTACTAGATGTGCTGATATTATTTTTCACAGATGTCTAGACATCCAGGTTCTGTTTGTTTTTTTTATTTTGTTTCCATTGTCTGTCTACAATCTAATGCTGATTGGTAACTGTTTTAAATTTCCTTTACATTTCTTATTCTATCTTGTTTGATTTGTCTTTTCTACAAGTTCTGACAACTTGCTGTCTTCATTAGCCTCATATCTGGACTGAGTGAAAGAAGCAGAGGCCCACAGAAGCCACAGTCTCGAAATGATCTACCTTAATGTATTCACCTGTCCCAGTCTCTATGTAATGTCTGATGTTTTAGTAGATATCAGAAATAGATATCAGAAATAATCAAGAAGAGATCTCCCCATCTTCCTGGAAATAGAAGTCTAGCATGATTATAAGTTTGGTTTTAAGTTGGGCTCAGAGACATTGGATGAATTGTTTAACATCACACAGTCAGAAGGCAAAAAAAAAAAATTGCAAAGTATTTACAAATGAGTACACTAGAGAGAAATATCCTGAGTTTGGTTCCCAAATCTGTTACTCATCCTAAGTATTATTAGTAAACTTCTTTTTAGACCACAAATCACTTTGTAAATAGAGTAAATGCTATATTTATTTTTTGGAAAGTTATTCTGATGTAAGTATATTAATTTTTTTGTATCATTTTAAGTAATTCCCATGATTCTAAATTAAGATCTCCTTTTTAGGAAACAATCATGCTGCAAGCTTATGTGGAGGGCAGTGAAGGCACATGTTTAAGGATATAGTAGAGGAGAGCCAGCGCAGATGCTACAGCAGAAAAGTCCCACCGCAAGTGTGTAGACCAGACAGCAAGAGCTCCACAAGGCCCAGCCCCCTCACAGACCAGATGGAGCCAGGCCATGGTGCAGAATGCAGAATGGACTAAAAGGGCCAGGTCCAGACAGCAGTGAGGGAACTGGGAACAGTAGACATGGAGAGCAGAGGCCTGCCGCCACCGCCAAACCCTGCCATGGAGAGAACCCACAGCACTGAGTGACACATGTAGACTCCAGGACCAATGCAAAAATCAGAAAGAAATATTACAAATTTCATTAAAGCTCAAGCCAACTTGCCACAGCTGCAAAAACCAGTGCGACCGAAGAGGAGATGGAGAATAAAAAACACTTCAGGCTATGATAGCAGAAATGATCGAAAGCATCAGAAATGAATTCCAAAAACAACTTCAAGAATTCAGAATCAAATTCTCAAAGGAACTTCAGGAAGTCAAGAAAGAAATGGAAGTAAAAATATAGTCCACTCCTCATTTAAAGAAGACCTTAACATCCTGAGAACTGAAATGCATGAAAAAAATGGAATCAAAACTCAGCTCATTAAAAGAAGAAATTACCACACTGAGAGTTAATCTAGCAACCATAAACAGCTCACTTGCCTCAATGCAAACTACACTGGAAGCTACATCTCAAAAAATTGATCAGATGGAATTCAGGGTGTCAATTCTGGAAGATGTCTCAGCTGATAAGGACCAGAAGATTATCACATTCCAAGAAACTGTCAGCCTTCATGACAGACTAATCCAGGAGATAGTGGACAGGGAGAAGAGATATAATCTGTGTATAATTGAAATAGATAGAGAGGAGTATCAAAGGAGAGGTATACAGCACATATTCAATAGAATTATTACGGAGAATTTCCCAAATCTCAAAAGGGAAAACCTTCCCAAATAACAGAAGCATATAGAACACCTAGCAGACCAGACCCTAACAGCAAGGAGCATATCCTGAATGCAGTCAAAACAAAGAAAGAATTATACTACAATGGAAAAAAGATCAGAATCACTGCAGACCTCTCGGCACAAACTTACAACACATGAAGAGCCTGGAAGAACACCATCTAAGTCCTGAAGGCCAACAACTGCCAACCCAGACTTAGACACCCAGAAAAATTAGAATCTACTTTTGAGGGAGAACCCAAAACCTTCCACAGCAAAGAAAAATTGAAGGAATAGATGAACAAAAAGCCAGCCCTACAGAGAATTCTAAAAGGACAATGTCACCCAACAGAAAATGGACAGGACCAAGAAACACCAGTAGCCAGAACCCAATAGAAAAAACAGTTTAATAAACACAAGAAAGAAAGGAAAGAAGCAAAACACAGGTTAACAGGAAAATGAAAGGGAAAAAAACCTCACCTATCAATAGTAACTATAAACATCAATGGACTGAACTCTCCGATAAAAAGAAAAAGATTGATGCAGTGGATCTGTAAACAAGACCTATCTATCTGTTCTCTTCAAGAGATCCATCTCACAGAAAAGGATAAAAACAGGCTCAGAGTGAAAGGATGGAGTAAGATCTTCCAAGTAAATGTACCTACCAAAATGGCAGGGGTAGCCATCCTGATTTCAGACAAGCTAGACTTCTCATTAAAATCAGTTCAAAAAGATAAAGAAGGTCACTACATATTAATACAGGGAAAAATCCAGGAAGAAGATATGACAAAAGTCAACATTTATACACCCTATGATGGAGCACCTAAATATGTCAAACAACTTCTTTCAGAACTACAGAACAAGATAGACCCAAATACAATAATAGTGGGAGATTTTAAAATTCCACTCTCTCCAAGAGACAGATCCAACACACAGAGGATTAGCAAGGGAGCTGAAAACCTAAGGAACACCATATCCCACATGGATCTGACATATATGTACGGAGTATTTCACCCTACAGTGACTGAATACACATTCTTCTCAGCAGCCCATGGAACATACTCCAAAATAGATCATATCATAGTCCACAAAAAGAGCCTCAGCAAATACAAGAATATTGGCATTATCCCATGTATTCTATCTGATTACAGTGGAATCAAGCTAGCCCTCAATAACAAGGGATACTGCAGATACTACACAAACACTTGGAGGCTAAATTCCTCACTACTATCTAACATGTGGGTCACAGAGAAAATTAAGGATGAAATTGATGAATTCATAAACCACAATGACAAAGAAAATACATCACAAAGAAACCTATGGGATACAGCAAAGGCAGTGCTGAGGGGGAAGATCATTGTCCTCAGCACACACATTAAAAGAATGGAATCAGATCAGGTGAATAACCTCACAATGCAATTAAAACGACTGGGGAAATAAGAAAAAATTGAATCTAAAGTGACTAGGAGGAGAGAGAGATCAAAAATTAAAGAAGAGATAAATCTGATTGAGAATAGAAAGGTCATCCAACAAATAAGTAAAACTAAAAGCTTGTTCTTTGAGAAAATAAATAAAATTGACAGACCCCTTGCAAGACTTACAAAAAAAAATTAAAAAGAAGAGATTCATATCCGTAAGATCAGGGACTCCACCAGAAAAATTACAAGTACACAGGATATTCAATCAATTATAAGGAACTATTTCAAGAAACTTTACTCATTAAAGAACGAAAATATTACAGAGATGGATCAATTCTTAGAGAAGTATAAACTGCCCAAACTGAATCAAGAAGAAATAAAACAATTAAATAAACCAATAACCTACAACAAGATACAGGATGAAACAAAGAGCCTTCCAACAAAGAAAAGCCCAGGCCTGGATGGATTCACCAATGAATTCGATAAAACCTTCAGTGAGGAGCTAATACCAATACTCCTCAAATTCTTCTGCAAGATAGAAACAGAGGGAGAAATCCCAGACTCATCCTATGAAGCTAACATCATACTGAGCCCCAAACCAGGCAAAGACCCAACAAATAAAAGAGAACTGCAGACCAATATCACTTATGAACACAGATGCAAAGTTCCTCAACAAAATATTAGCTAACAGGATCCAGAAACTGATCAAGAAAATTATACACCACGATCAAGTAGGCTTCATCCCACAGACACAAGGATGGTTCAACATTCGCAAATTAATACATGTAATTCACCACATTAACAGAGCTAAGACCAAGAATCACATTGTCATCTCTGTAGATGCCTAAAAAGCCTTTGACATACAACACTCATACACTTTAAAAGCCCTGGAGAAAATAGGAATAGAAGGAACATTCTTTAAAACAATAAAAGCCATATACAACAGACCAACTGCTAATATCATATTAAATGGGGAGAAACTAAAAGAATTTTCCCAAAAATCAGGAACAAGACAAGTATACACACTCTCCCCATTTCTATTCAACATAGTGCTGGAATCCCTAGCCATAGCAATAAGGCAAGAAAAGGGTATTAAAGGGATCCACATTGGAAAAGAAGAAATCAAACTATCCCTATTCACAGATGATATGATCTTATACCCGAAGGGCCCCAAAAACTCAGTCCCTAAACTCTTAGAACTAATGAACCATGTTGGCAAAGTAGCAGGTTGCAAAATCAACCCACAAAAATCAGCAGCTTTTCTGTACACCAACAATGTACAAGCAGAAAAGGAAATTATGGAAACAATATAATTTGCAATAGCTAAAAAAAGAATAAATTACCTAGGGATTAACCTAACCCAAGATGTGAATGACCTATTTAATGAGAACTATAAAAATCTAAAAAGGGAAAGCAAAGAGGACACCAAGAGATGGAAAGACCTCCCATGTTCATGGGTAGGCAGATCAATATAGTAAAAATGGCCACATTGCCCAAAATGTTATACAAATTCAATGCAACCCCCACTAAAATCCCAGGTACATTCTTCACTGAAATAGAGAAAACAACCCATAAACTCATATGAAACAGCAAAAGACCTAGAATAGCCAAAGCAATTCGAGGAAAAAGAAACAGTGCAGGAGGAATCACAATACCAGACTTCAAGCTCTATTATAGAGCCATAGTACCATATGGTACTGGCATAAAAACAGACCTGAAGACCAATGGAATAGGATAGAAGACGCAGAATTAAAGCTACATTCTTACAGCCAGCTGATATTTGACAAAGGAGCTAAAGACATACAATGGAAAAAACATAGCCTCTTCAACTACTGGTGTTGGGAACACTGGGCAGCCACATGTAGAAAACTCAAAGTAGACCCTAGTCTATCACCATGCACCAAGATCAACTCAAAATGGATTAAGGACCTCAACATCAGACCTGAAACCCTGAAACTACTGAAGGACAGAGTAGGAAAGACACTAGAACTTATAAGCATAGGCAAAACTTCCTGAACAGAGTCCCAGGGGCACAACAGATAGGGGAGAGACTCGACAAATGGGACTACTACAAAATAAAATCTTTCTGCAGAGCTAAAGACATAACCACTAAATTAGAAAGACAGCCAACCATATGGAAAGGATCTTCACCAGCACAGCAACAGACAAAGGTCCAATATCCGTCATCAATAGAGAACTCAAGAAACTAACCCCTTCCAAACCCAGTAAACCAGTTATTAAATGGGCAAAGGAGCTAAAGAGAGACTTCACAGAAGAAGAAATAAAAATGGCAAAAAAAAAAAAATATGGGGATATGTTCAACATTCCTGGCAATAAGGGAAATGCAAATAAAAACAACCCTGAGATACCACCTCACTCTAGTTAGAATGGCCTATACTCTGAACTCAGGCAACAACAAATGCTGGAGGGGATGCGAGGAAAGAAGAACCCTTCTTCACTGTGCGTGGGAGTGCAAACTAGTATAGCCATTTTGGAAAACAGTATGGAGGTTCCTCAAAAAGCTCAGCATAGAAATACCCTATGACCCAGCCATACCACTCCTAGGCATCTATCCTGAACAACAGGTCCCAGGATACTGTTAAGACACCTTCACATCCATGTGTATCACTGCACAATTCACAATAGCAAAAAATGCCCCACTATAAATGAATGGATCCAAAAGCTGTGGTACCTGTACACAATGGGATAGTATATAACGATTAGAAATGATAAAATATTGGTATTTGCAGAGAAATGGTCAGAGCTTGAACAAATAATGTGGAGCGAGACAAGCTTAGAACACAGAGGACAAAGGCACATGGTCTCCTTGATATATGATTGTTGGGGAGGGGGGTGGAGAACAGTAAAGACTGGGTCTGTAAAATAACAAACATCTTTTGAAATAGTATTTCCACATGTTTGGGTCAGCGACTTCTAAAACCAAATAACTACAAAACAAACATAAAAAGGTCTAGGATAGGCTTATCAGAGGATCACAATAGTTCAACAGCTATGTATATATGATTATATAAGATGAGGCTAAGCAAAATGAACTCCAAGAGAAAGAAACAGGAGGATTTTATTGTTGTCGTTATGTTTAATGTGCTAGGTGGACTTCCTTTGGCATACCCCATGTGTTTACTGTATATGATTTTGGTACACTGGATATTGTATATATACTTACCTGAACTAGGGAAGGGAAAGAAAAATGAGGGAGGGTGTAATAAATATGACAAGAAATGTACTCATTACCTTATTATGTAACTGTACCCCCTCTGTACATCACCTTGTCAATAAATTTTAATTTTTTAAAAGGATATAGCAGAGAATCACATTTCAAAGGTCCTTTGATGGTTCAAGAGTAGATTTCCCTATCAAGAGACTCTGGGGCCATTTGTGAGAAGACCGCCACTGGGAACCTGTAAATCTACAGTTTAGACTACTACCTAGCAGTTAGGCTATAAGACTCCCACTCCTGGACTGTGTACTTGCCTTTGTCCCCCACCTCCACCTACCCTAGTCCCACACACAACTCCTTACTGAAATGACTCTGCTGAGCCATGACCCCCCCACTCAGCCTCTCTGTGTCTGAGGACTTTGCTTGCTAACTAGCAATCACCGTGCTAGAAGGAATGCCCTCAGAGCCCAGGTTTCAGGACACAGCTGGGTCACTTCTGGACCAGGCTTAAAGGACCTGGGGAACAGACTTAAGCATGCCCAATTTTCCCAAGTTGGTGACAGAGTTAAAGCCTAACCTGAAGTTAGAAATATGTTAAAGGCCATGAGGAGCAGAGAAAAGGACAGCCAGGTAAGACTTGAAATACCAGTTTCTTCATATGAAATGCAGAGGTTACCTCTGTCTGATCCCAACCCTTATGTAAAATACACATGTATTTTACTAATGCCTTTTATTAAATTATTTTCAGAAAGAGTGAATCAGATAGTATATGTAGAGACTTCATGAATTAGAAAACAGTTTACCACCTGGATACTGATGGCTCATTCCTATAATCCTAGCTAATTAGGAGGATAAGGTCTGAAGATCAAGGTTCAAACCCAATCTGAGCAGACAAATATAAGGGACTCTTGTGTCCAATTAATCAGCAAAAAGCTGAAAGTGGAAGTATGGCTCAAGTGGTACAACCTCAGCCTTGAATGAAAAGGCTAAGCAAGAATGTAAGACCCTAAGTTCAAGCCTCATTACCAGCATAAGAAAGAAGAAAAGAAGGGAATAAAGGAAGGAAGGAAGGAAGGAAGGAAGGAAGGAAGGAAGGAAGGAAAGAAGGAAGGAAGGAAGGAAGGAAGGAAGGAAGAGAAGGAGGGAGGGAGGGAGGGAGGGAGGGAGGGAAGGAAGGAAAAGGAAAATGTTGTTCTAATATTATTTTAGGTCTAACTAGAAATTCATTTTGAAATAGAACAAAATCTAATGAGTTTCTGTGGCTTGGAAGATGGTTGTGCAAAAGACAAAATGTGAAAATGTATCTAAGTACTATAGTAGAAACCATAAACTAGTTGACTCTTCTAAGAGAAAAGTATCTAACATAAAAGTAGTAAATGTGTTTCACTGAAGTAGATGGTTAAAGGGGGTGGGGAAGAATGAAGTAAAATTTTCTATAAAACCTGTCAAATAAATGACTAAGTGTGGAGTGAAAGTAGTCTAAAGTTTAATTGTCTTCCTGGCTGGAGAAGAAAAGATAAGGGTATATTTTAAAGGTGGTTCTGAACCACTTCCTCTCGACTCTTGAAGGCCTGTTAGCTTCTGAGAGCCCTGGGTGAGGAGTAATTACATAGTGCCAATCCAGAACAATAACCCAGGGGTTCACTGTCAATTTCAGGAAAGTACTAACTCTTGGAAATGTCTGAAAGTCTAAATGGCACCGCTTTTTTGAGTAACTTTTATGATTAATAATTAATATCTTATTGAGACATATGCAAGTGATTTTGCAAGACCACATATTACAGTGTGTATTCTTCACTTCTCCAACACTAAAGCCAAATACCATTTTCTAGGTGTCCTTGGGCATTAAACCTTTGCATTTTGAGAACTGATGTGAGCCAGCTAGTTGATTTGTCACTGAGAAACTTTTGGCTAAGTTTGGTAGATGAGGGAAATTTTTTAAATATATATATATATATATGAGAAGGTCTCCCCACCTTGCAACCAGATAACATCTAATAGTGAGTTGATTTGTGCCACATGTACAGATGTTTACTAGCAGATCAGCATGGTCTACTTCTGTAAACAAAGTAAATGACACTTCTCTTAGTCACCACACATATTTGATAGGAAATGGTCACTCTAGGAAAATGTGGAGATTTTCTAAGTGTGGAATATTTAATCTGAGATGCAGTTTACAATACTCCAAAGGTGACTGAACACAAGACGAGGTACTTAGGACTTGGATAGGGATCTGGTATAAGGATCTGATATTGATTTCATCTTTTCTTCATACCCTGGCAGGGACTTCTAACCCCATAACCTGCAGAAAAAACTCATTTTTACCTCCATTGTGTCAATCAAGCAACACTGGAGTTGATTGAACATCAAATTGGCTGGGGAGTGGCAGACGTTGTCTGAGGTTACAGCCCTTTAGTAAGGACTACATTTACTGTTATTGGGGCACAACTTTCTGTGTAAGTATATGCAACCAGCTTTTGGCTGGTTAATTGGAGTTAAGAATTTCTAGGATTTTTCTGCCTGGGCTGGCTTCTGATTATGATCCTCATATCGCTGCCTCCTGAGTATCTAAAATGACAGTCATGAGCCATAAGTGCTTAGCAGAGGACACAAATATCTTATCAGAAAATATCATACATTCACTGAATCTAATAAGTATATATGCATTTTACAGGTTGTATATGTAAATATTTTACAGATTGTAGATGTAAAATACCTCAAGTTTGAAGTACATTTAAAATATTGATCTTAAAATTGTCATCATCATCAAAAAAAATTGTCATCATCATCATTTGTCTGACATCAACTACATAAATCTACCTTAAGAGATATTTTAATGTCAGTGCACTTGTATTTTTAAGTGACTGTAATTCTGTGAAATGAACAATTCAAATCATTTGTTTTAACTAATGTTTTAACTAATGTTTTAAAATGCAATAACTCACATTTGATTAAATGTCTTACTTCCAAGCTTTGTGGTATAGTTTAATAGCTACTCACAAAACTGAAAGTTTGTGACACTTAAAAAATCATGTTCAAATGAGAAGGAAGTCCATAATTTCCAAGGAAGCAAGCATTTTAATGCTTTGTTATAACTTTTCTGTTTTAAGAAAGTTAAGAATTTGAGATGCATGTTTCACAAATTGAAGTTTGTTAATGTAACTGTCAGGGATATGAATTTTCTCTCTCAAAAAGCAATCTACTGGAGAAGAAGATGGTGCCGCCACAGTAGGGAGGAACCCCGATTTGCTCCAACTGAATAGCGAGCTGGGAACTCCAGCACCCAACACCCCATCAAGAACCCAGCAAAACCAGCAGCCAGAAGCAGTGGAGAAACGCAGGAAAACAAAAAGGAGCAAAAAAGAAGAGCCGAAAACCTACACGGAGCCGGAGAACCTACAGGGCACCCTCCCCCCACCAGCGACCCTGGCCCTAACAGGGCCAGGCTGGGAAAGGGGACCCAGTGATCGGAGCACAGAGTCCACACAGTGGGACTCCACGGACACTAGGGAGAGCACAGGACAAGACACACAGCGGAGACGGGAAGTTCAGGTCCACACCAGGAACGGACTTAAGTGGCTGGGGAACCCAGTGGTGCAGAAGGGGAGAGCCAGGGACACCACCATGACCTTTCACCATGCACCACGACCTTTCACCACACCACAGAACTCCACCCCCAAAGGACTAACGGTGGCCCGGGACACACACACAATCCAGGACCAGTGAGTCCCTCATTACCCCTCCCCCAATGGGAGACCAGCTATCAGAGGCCCAAACCCTACAAAGAAGCTAGATCTCCCTCCCTCCCCCTCCCCACCCCAAGGGAACAAAGAACCCCCAAATCAGGCTGAAAGCTCCCATCAGGCACTGGGAAGTCACAGGAGTTTAGCAGGGGAAGGGCGTAGCAGCCCCAAGGCCCCACAGGAGCCTGAACTGGCCTAATTGGCCCTGCCCCCTTCCCAACAGGGGCCAGGGGATGGCTGGCAGTGCAAGCCCCACCCGAGGCACCTGGACCTTGAGGACTTTTACAACTAAAATCACAGGCGCTGGTGGGCAATACCAGAACAGCAGGGACATCTGAGCCGGATCACGCCCCCCCCCCCTTGCAGCGGAGACGCAGTCTGAGGGCGCTAACCCATGCCTGGACAGTTGATCCCACTGGGCCCCACACATACCGCCCTCCACAGCGGACTTGCGGGAGGGCACAAGCACAACCCAACAACCCGGGGCTCACTCTGGTGGGTGTACCCCGCTCAGGTGGATGGGGTCACAGCAGCAGTGTCCATTGTAGTGGGCGCACAGCGCACAGGTGGGCGGGGCCCCCGGCAACAGTGCCCGCTCTGGTAGGCGTAGCCCGCTCAGGTGGGCGGGGCCACAGCGGCAGCACCCGCTCTGGTAGGCGCGCCTACACAGGAGGGCAGAGCTCTCCATCAGCCTGTGCCCACTCAGTTTGGCACATTTCGCACAAGTGAGTGGGCTGCCCCTCAACAATACCCGCCCCGGAGCGGTCCACACAGAAAGGTGAGCTGCCTGAGAGGTGAGCTCCTCTGACCAAGATACAGAGTGGAAAAAAGAACCAAAGAAGAGATAAGCCTCCAAGCCACGCTAAATCAGCGACCAGCAAACCCCCAACAGGGGCACGCTAGGGTCAGCACAGCACAGCGGCAGGACACTGTCCTGCAGAGAAAGACACAGAACCTACCGGCCCCCAAGTGCAGGGAGAGTGACCACCTCAGCAACAACCGAGAAGGTCACGCTCACCCACTGGGAAGCAAGGTGCAACAGCCAAACCCAAACCCAGAGCCAGGACACCAGGACACAAGGCTCCCACTGACGGACCAGCACAAAACCAAACCAGGGAAGCCACCCACAGATCTCCAGATGTGAAAATCACAAAGAAATATAACACAGTTCATCAAAGGGAAAGCCAACTAGCCAGCTCCAAAAAGCAGCATGACTGAAAAGGAGATGGAGAATAAAAAAGCAAATGAGGCCATGTTAACAGAAATGATGGAAAGTGTGAGAAACGAAATCAGAAAACAATTCCAGGAGTTTAGAGTGGAAGTCTTGAAGGACATCCAGGAAGCCAAGAAAGAAATGGAAGCAAAAATGGATACAATGCAAACCTCCATTAAAGAAGACCTTAACATCCTGAGAAGTGAAATGCATAAAAAAAAATAGATTTAAAATACAACTCTTTAAAGGAAGAAATTTCCACGATCAGAGCTGATCTGACAACCATAAATAGCTCTCTGACATCCATAAACTCCGAAATTGAATCCACAGCACAAAGAATTGACCATATGGAATCCAGAATCTCTCGCTTAGACGATGAAGCAGCCAACAACAACCAGAAAATTACCACACTCCAAGAAATGGTGAAGCTTCAGGGCAGACTAATCTAGGAACTAATGGACAAAGACAAGAGATATAATCTGCGCATAATTGGAATAGAAGAAGGAGCTGAATACCAGAGCAGAGGGCTTCATCATATTTTCAATAAAGTTATTGCAGAAAACTTCCCCAATCTCACAAGGGACCCCATCCAGGTAACCAAAGCCTATAGGACACCTGGAAGGCCAGACCCCAGAAAAGCCACCCCAAGGCACATAATATTCAAGACTTCAGATCTCAAGAATAAAGAGCAAATTCTAAATGCAGCCAAAGCGAAGAAAGAAATTTTCTACAATGGGAAGAGGATCCGAATAACAGCAGACCTCTCCACACAAACCTACCAAGCGCAAAGTAAGTGGAAGAACACCATCCAAGTACTACAGGCAAACAATATGCAACCCAGAATTAAATATCCAGCGAAACTGGAGTTCACATTCGAAGGGAAAACCAGATCTTTCCATAGCAAAGAGGATCTAAAGGAGTATGTGAATAAAAAACCAGCCCTACAGCGAATTCTAAGAGGGGCATCCCACCCAATAGAGATCGTACAAGACACATAGACAGAAACAGAAACTACAATAGCCAGTGCCCAACAGAAAGAGCAGCTCACTAAAGACAAGAAAAAGAAAAGAGGAAAAAACCGCCCAACAAGAAAATGGAAGGAGAAAAAACACTCTTATCCTTGATCTCTTTGGATATAAATGGTATAAACGCTCCGATAAAGAGGAGCAGACTGGTAGAATGGATCCACAAACAAAAAGTTGGCATTTGTTGTCTACAAGCGACCCACCTTACAGAAAGGGACAAAACAGGCTCCAAATGAAAGGATGGAGCAAGATCTTCCAAGCAAACGCACGTACCAAAACGGCAGGTGTAGCCATCCTGATCTCAGACAAGCTGGACTTCTCATTAAAATCAACTCAAAAAGACAAGGACACTACATTTTAATACAAGGAAAAATCCAAAATCAAGACATCACGTTGATAAATGTATACTCACCGAACAAAAGAGGCCCTACATATGTCAAGCAAATTCTCACAGAATTACAGAACCAGATAGACCCAAACACAATCATAGTGGGTGACTTTAATACCCCACTCTCTCCAAGAGACAGATCCAACATCCAGAGAATCAGCAAGGGAGCTGAGGACCTAAGTAACACCATATCCCAAATGGATCTGACAGATCTATACAGAATCTTCCACCCTACAGAGACCCAATACACCTTCTCAGCAAAATAGACCATGTCATAGCCCACACACAGAACCTCAGCAAATACAAAAGTATTGACGCCATCCAATGTATTATATCTGATCACAGTGGATTAAAGGTAACCCTCAACAACAACAACAAAAAACCCTAACAACAATGGTTACCACAGAGGCTATACACATTCTAGGACGCTAAACCCCACACTGTTATCCAACACTTGGGCCACAGACCAAATTAAAGATGAAATTAATGAATTCATAAGCCACAATGACAATGAAAATACATCACAAAGAAACCTATGGGACACAGCTAAGGCAGAACTGAGGGGCAAGATCATTGCCCTCAGCACTCACATTAAAAGAATGGAAGCAGAGCAGGTGAATAACCTCATGATGAAACTAAAACAACTGGAGAAACAAGAAATGACCGAATCTAAAATGACTAGGAGGAGAGAGATCACAAAGATTAAAGAAGAGATAAATCTGATTGAAAATAGAAAGAACATTCAACAAATAAATAAGACTAAAAGCTGGTTCTTTGAGAAAATAAATAAAATTGACAGACCCCTCACAAGACTTACAAGAAAAAGAAGAGAAGAGACTCATATACATAAACTCAGGGACTCCGACGGAAAAATTACAACAAGTACGCACGCTATTCAAACAATAATAAGTAGCTATTTCCAGAACCTCTACTCACTAAAAAACAATAATATTACAGAAACAGATCAATTCTTAGAGAAGTATAAACTTCCCAAACTGAACCAAGAAGAAATAAATCAACTAAATAAACCAATAACTTACAGTGAGATACAGGAGCTAATCAAGAACCTCCCAACAAAGAAAAGCCCAGGCCCAGATGGATTCACCAACGAATTCTACAAAACCTTTAGTGAGGAGCTAATACCAATACTCCTCAAACTCTTCCACGAAATAGAAACAGAGGGAGAAATCCCAAACTCATTCTATGAAGCTAATATCATACTCATTCCCAAATCAGGCAAAGACCCAACAAAAAAAGAGAACTACAGACCAATATCACTAATGAACACAGATGCAAAGCTCCTCAATAAAATATTAGCTAACAGGATCCAGAAACTGATCAAGAAAATTATACATCATGACCAAGTAGGCTTCATCCCACAGTCACAAGGATGGTTCAACATCCGTAAATCAATCAACGTAATTCACCACATAAACAGAACTAAACTCAAGAATCACATTGTTATCTCAGTCGATGCCCAAAAAGCCTTTGACAAAATACAACATCCATACTTATGAAAAGCTTTGGAGAGAACAGGAATAGATGGAACATTCCTCAAAACAATAAAAGTCATATACAACAGACCAACTGCTAACATCATATTAAATGGAGAGAAACTTAAATCATTCCCCCTAAACTCAGGAATAAGACAAGGATGCCCACTCTCCCCACTTCTTTTCAACATAGTGCTGGAATCCCTAGCCATAGCAATAAGGCAAGAGGAGGACATCAAAGGGATCCACATCGGCAAGGAAGAAATAAAGCTATCCCTATTTGCAGATGACATGATCTTATATCTGAAAGACCCCCAAAACTCAGTCCCCAAACTCCTAAACCATTTTGGCAAAGTAGCAGGATACAAAATTAATCCACAAAAGTCAGCAGCTTTTCTGTACACCAGCAATGTACAAGCAGAAAAGGAAATTATGGAAACAATTCCATTTACAGTAGCCAAAGAAAGAATAAAGTACCTAGGGATCAACTTAACCAAGGACGTGACGGACCTGTTTAATGAAAACTATAAAAATCCAATAAGGGAAATCAAAGAAGACACAAGGAGATGGAAAGACCTCCCATGCTCATGGGTAGGCAGAATCAATATAGTGAAAATGGCCATATTGCCCAAATTGTTATACAAATTCAATGCAATCCCCATCAAAATTCCAGTCACATTCTTCACTGAAATAGAGAAACCAATCCATAAATTTATATGGAACAGCAAAAGACCTAGAATAGCCAAAGCAATTCTAGGCAAAAAAAAAAAAAAAAAAAAAAAAAAAAAAAAAGCAGTGCAGGAGGTATCACAATACCAGACTTCAAGCTCTACTACAGGGCCATCATAACAAAAACAGCCTGGTATTGGTATAAAAACAGATTGGAAGACCAATGGATTAGAATTGAAGATCCAGAAATAAAACCGCATTCTTACAGTCAGCTGATATTCGACAAAGGAGCTAAAGACATACAATGGAATAAGCAGAGCCTCTTCAACTACTGGTGCTGGGAGAACTGGGCAGCCATATGCAGAAAACTCAAAGTAGACCCAAGCCTATCACCATGCACCAAGATCAATTCAGAATGGATCAAGGACCTCAATATCAGACCTGAATCCTTGAAACTACTGAAGGACAGAGTAGGAAAGACACTAGAACTTATAGGCACAGGAAGGAACTTCCTGAATAGAGTCCCAGGGGCACAACAAATAGGGGAGAGACTCGACAAATGGGACTACTACAAATTAAAAAGTTTCTGCACAGCTAAGGACATAGCCACCAAAACAGAAAGACAGCAACCATATGGGAAAGGATCTTTACCAGCACAGCAACAGACAAAGACCTAATATCTGTCATCTACAGAGAACTCAAAAAACTAAGCCCCTCCAAGCCAATAAACCAATTAGGAAATGGGCAAAGGAGCTAAAGAGAGACTTCACAAGAGAAGAAATAAAAATGGCAAAGAAACATATGAGGAAATGTTCAACATCCCTGGTAGTAAAGGAAATGCAAATGAAAACAACCCTGAGATACCACTTCACCCCAGTTAGAATGGCCTATACTCTGAACTCAGGCAACATCAAATGCTGGAGGGGGTGCAGGGAAAGAGGAACCCTTCTCCATTGTTGGTGGGAGTGCAAATTAGTACAACCACTTTGGAGAACAGTATGGAGGTTTCTCAAAAAGCTCAATATAGACCTACCCTATGACCCAGCCATACCACTCCTAGGCATCTATTCTAAACAGCAAGTCCCAAGATATCAAAAAGACATTTGTACTTCCATGTTTATTGTGGCACAATTCACAATAGCCAAATATGGAAACAACCCAGATGCCCCTCTACAGATGAATGGATCCAAAAAATATGGTACCTATACACAATGGAATACTACATAGCGATTAGGAATGGTGAAATATTGTTATTCGCAGGGAAATGGTCAGAACTTGAACAAATAATGTTGAGCAAGACAAGCCTAGAGCACAGAAAACAAAGGGGCATGATCTCCCTGATATATGACTGCTAAGAAAGGGAGATGGAGAGACAGTAGAGACCAGGTCTGTGAAACCAAAAACTGCTTGTCAAATAGTATTTCCCACAGGATTGGGGGAGTGACCCAACATTATGTAACTAAAACCAAACAACTACTCAACATATAAATGTCAAAAATCGACCTCTCAGTGGAATACAATAGCTCAAAAGCTATGTATGTACGTTCATATAAGACTACTGTCGACATATTGTCTAATATCGACATTACATTTAAAGCCCTAGGCGAATTTTCTTGGGTGTGGCCACGTGGCTACTGTATATGTTCTTGATACATTGTATATTGTATATATGTCTACTTGACCTAGAGAAGGGAAAGAAAAACAGGGCGTAAGATATCACAAGAAATGTACACACTACCCTACTATGTAAAAATTTGTGTTCAATAAATAAATTAATTAAATTTAAAAAAGAGCAATCTACTCACACTTGTATGCCCATTCTCACTTATAGGAAGATTTTTTCAGTATATTTTTCTCTTCTTTGTGTGTATGTGTGTGTGTGTTTGTGTGTGCACGCATATGAGCATGAATGTATGTGTTAGTACTGAAGCTTGAACTCAGGGTCTCATATTCTCATTTGACTTTCTTGCTCAAAGCTCTCACTGTGCCACTAGAACCATAGCTCCACTCCCAATTCTTTGCTAATCAACTGGAGATTTGAGTCTCATGAACTTTTCTACTGTGGCTGCCTTGGAATCAGGATTCTCATATCTCAGTCCCGTAAGTGGCCTCAGTCACTGGTGACCAGTTTGCTTTTCAGTAGTTTTAAGAGGAAGTTTATGGCAGTGTTTCACTTCCAGCGTAAGCATTACCAGGCTCATTTTGTAGCCAGGCGTGTGGGCAAAGCAGATTTTATTTCCTAAATTCACAACCTTCAGATTCTTCATTCTTGAATATTATAGATTGTACAGTTTATTCATTGAATCCACTTCCAGTGACATTAATTAAGCAATCAATATGGTCCAGCACAAAAGCCCAAAGATGCAAAAGACACAGTTGTTAACAAATCATGTCTGAGCAGGAGACACTAAGATGTGGTTCCTGTGATGACAGCAGAGAACAGAGTGGCCCAGAGCTTGAGCTCTGCAGCCCATCTAGCTAAGCCAGCAATCTGGCTGTCTCTCCACTCAAGCTTCCAGTGGCTCAGGCCCCCACCAAACAAATGTGTTTGATACTCCATCAATGGACTGTTGTGGGGGTCTCAACATATTGTTCATAAATCACTGTCAGGCAGGGTGCCAGTGGCTTATACCTGAGTTCTAGTTGCTCAGGATGCTGAGAACTAAGGATCATGGTTCAAAGCTATCCCTAGGAAGATAAATCCTGGACCCAGCAAAAAGCTGCAAGTGGAGGTATGGCTCAAGTGTTAGAGTACCTATCTTGAGCAAAAAGTCAAGCAAGAGTGTAAGATTCTGAGTTTAAGCCCAAGCCCAAATATTGGAACACATGTGTGTTTCAACACACACACACACACACACACACACACACACACAGAGAACACTATGTGGCAGATAATAATAAATGTGCATTGATTATTATTACCAGTTTTAGGTTGTTTGGGAGCTGCCTTCCATGAAAATACAATGTCAAGAATGACACCAAGTCCTGTCCATCTTGGTTGATTTTTTTTCTATTTCTGGCTTAGATTACCAGCTAAAGACAGAGATTATTTTCTTGCTGTGGGGGATAAAAAAAGAGAAAATTGGACTGGAAATATGGCCTAGTGGCAAGAGTGTTTGCCTTGTATACATGAAGCCCTAGGTTCAATTCCTCAGCACCACATATATAGAAAAGGCCAGAAGTGGCACTGTGGCTCAAGTGGCAGAGTGCTAGCCTTGAGCAAAAAGAAACCAGGGACAGTAGTCAGGCTCTGAGTCTAAGCCCCAGGACTGGCAAAAAAGAAAGAAAGAAAAAGAGAAAATTCATTCTGGATTACTTTATAATAATAAGTATGTGATGTGAGTGTCACATCTATGAAGACAATCAAGTAGGCAAGTGGACTAGTTATAGATTATACAAGCAATCAAAAGTTCTTAATTTGATTTGGAAATCACCATATATTTGAAAAGAGACAACAAAAGGTTAGAGAAGTTAGAGAAGGGGCAGAGAATAGCATTGCTATGATTCAGCATTTACCAGTAAGAGGAGAGAAACAAATCTGTACAGATATTGAGAAAGAGCAAACGGACAAATAGGTCTGAAATGGGATATATTTGTTTGCTGGGATTCCTATAGCAAACTACCCAGACTGAGTATCTTAAATAAGGGAAACTTACTTTCTCACAGTCCTGGAGTCTGGAAGTACAAGATGAAGACATGGCTAACGTCGGCTTCTCTGTAATGCTACCTCTCACCTGTATCTTCTTTTTTTTTTTTTTTAATGCTAATATAGGACTTAAACTCGTGGTCTATTGTTTGGCTTTTTCCTCTCAAGGTTGGCACTCGGCCACTTGAACTATAGCTCTAGTTCTGGATTTTTGCTAGTTAATTGGAGATAAGAGTCTTATAGACTTTTCTGGCCATAATGGCTTCAAACTGTGATCTTCAGATCTCAGGTTCCTAAGTAGCTAGAATTAAAACATGGGCCACCAGTGCCCAGCGCACCTGTGTCTTTATGAGAACTTTTTTCAGTGTGCAAATTGTAAAATGGAGGTCAGATCTGGCCAGCACCTTCACTGGCTGTTGAGGGGTGCCAGATTGACTCCATCTCAGTTAAAGAAAGCAGAAGCTGCCTCCATCTTCATTAAGCTCTCCCCTGCCCCTGAGCCTCAGGGTTGGGAGTGTACCCTGTCTGCTCAGAACCAAGGGAAGTTCCCTTTCACTGTGATAAGACTGTGTAAGCTGCTGGACCATCTGAGGTGTGGAAGGTTCAAGGAAAGTTCAAGGTTAAACCTGTGCCCTCCTATGAGTAGGCGTATCCACCTGCATCTTGTGAGCCCCAACAAATCCATGCGCCAATTCTAACTAGAAGATAGGTTGGTTCAAACAGATACTGTGAGACAGACTGTAACTGCGTGTGACCTAGCATGCTCTGTAAGTGTTGTAACCCCATTGGCCACCTGCTTGTGGCAGGTTTGACTATGTGATGTTTGCCTTTATAACCAGGCCTGAAAGGCCGCACGTGGTCACAGTTTCAGCTCCCAAATCTGGGCTGCCACCCTGGATGGTCAGTTCGCTTTTCACTTCTCCAATAAATCCATCCTTTTATCATCTTTTTTGCTGGAGACTGAGTAGTGGGCTCTAGGAGGAACCAGGAATCCCCTCCCATTGGGGAGGGGGTGACTCCATTACACAAATATTCCTGGTGTTTACATTCCTCATCTTAGGATACCAGTTTCACTAGATTAAAAGCATGTGCTTAAAGTCTCACTTAACCTTAATTCCATCTTTAAAGAACCAAATGGCCTTCTAGTTCCAATGGCTCATAGCTATAATCCTAGCTACTCAGGAGGCAGAGACCTCTGACATGAAAGTCCATGAGACTCTTATCTCAAGTTAACCACCAAAAAGGAAAGCGAGCTGTGGCTCAAGTGGTAGAGCACTAGCTTTGAGTGAAAAGGCTAAAAACTAAGGGACAGTGATCAGGCACTGAGTTCAATCGTCAATACATGTACAAAAATGGAAGGAGGGAGGGAAGGGAAGGGAAGGGAAGGGAAGGGAAGGGAAGGGAAGGGAAGGGAAGGGAAGGGAAGGGAAGGAAAGGGAAGGGAAGGGAAGGGAAAAAACCCAGATAGACAAATATAGTGCCCCTGAGGGTTAGACCATAGGAATTTAGAGGGAGCACAATCTAATCCTTGATAACAGGGATCTAATAGAAGCATGGAAGTCAAAGGGGAGAGAATATCAAATGATCAAGATGAATAATCTAGTCCTTAAAGGAATAGAGAAGTCAGATGAGCTCATGAGTGGAAAATACCAAAGGTTGTGCTCATCAAAGACTAATCATGAGCTAAGCAAAAGAACATTCCCGTGAAGAGGTATATGAAATGGTGTGACTAGTGATTAAAAGGTGAGTAAGTAGCGATAACTGAAGGAGGCTTTGTTCATTTCAGAGTCAACCCAAAATACTGCAGTTTCTGGATGAGTCTAAGGGAGGAAAGACTCCTTATACCCTCTGAGAATGTAATAATTGAGTCTGTAAGAGAACTGGCAAGTTACCAGGAGATAATGTATTCAAATATGTTTCCTACATGCATTGCATAATCCAAACTGAGTGCAATTATATAGGATCTCAAATATCTCCACAAAGGACACCTGGGTAGGCACACTGGAGAGTCCATGATTAGAGAGACAGAAGGATGAGCCCTTAGAACAAGATACAGTGGTGACAAAGTGAGTCTAGTATGGTGTCCAATTCTATCTATTTTCTTCTTCCACAATAGAGTTAATCTTCCCTGATTATTAAAACTTCCAAGGAGGAGCTGATGACAACTGAGCAGCTTTTGAAGGATCTGTCCTAGGCTGGTAAGGGAACTTCAGAAAAACTCTTGCTGTCAACCACTGTGCTATGAGTATCTTCAATTTATATTCTGGGAACAGCATTTCCTGAAACCTTTTATTAGTCAAAGTCACCAGTCATTAACCTTTTTCAGAGCACAGGTTCTAGAACCAGACAGGCTCTGTCTCTTACTGCCCTTGAGATTTATGACAAATAATTAATCTCACTAATCCCCCATTCTTCATCTGTAAGGAGATTAAAATAGTACTGGAAGGATATAGCCCAAAATGTAGACAATGATTATCGTTTGTTTTGATTGTTGATCAAGGATTTTGAACTTGGGGCCTTATACTTGCTAGAGAAGAACTCTACCACTTGAGTCACACCCTCAAATACTTTTGCTTTTAGTTCTTTTATCAGATAGAGTCTGGCTTCTGCACGTGCACACCTGTGTGTTTGTGTGTGTGTGTGTGTGTGTGTGCGCGCACACATGCAATCTAGTACTGAGGCTTGAACTCAAGGCCTGAGCATTCTTCTTTAGCTTTTTCCACTCAAGGCTAGCATTCTATCCTTTGAGCCACAGCTTCACTTTGGGCTTTTAAGTGATCAACTGGACATAAAAACCTCATAGATCTTCCTACCCAGGCTGGATTTGAACCATGATCCTCAGATCTCATCCTCCTATGTAGCTAGGATTACAGTCATGAGCTAATGGAAACTGGCTAGTGTTGTGCCAAGTTTCAAGACCACCCCAAGAAGACCACCGAGATTCAGACACTCCGAAATGCAAAAGCAAGGCAAGGCTTTATTTAACGAGCTGCCAACTCGGGCCTCGTCCTACCCACAGACACAGCGGAGGTTAGGAGGAAGCCCCGAGCTGTGATTACACAGGGCTTATAAAGGCAAAGAACAGGGTTACAACAATCAGCTGTGCAAGCAAGATTAGAACACAGGTACAAATCTGATTGGCTCAGGGTTCGATTCTAAAATGGGGTTCACGTGGTGGGGCCTGACTTCAAAGTCTGGCACCTCATTTCCCCCTTTTTCTTTTTGGTACCTTGGGAGCCAATCATGGCTCCATTCTGTCCATTTCAATGGCTTGCATGTCTAGGGGATGATATAGAGGTAAGGCATGGGCCAGTAGGGCCCAATGTAGTAACCAAAGGGCCTGTCACCATTTCTTACAAGAATAGTCTCTGTACCTCTGTTTTGCATGCCTCTAGTTTATCCTGACTCATCTTCACAAAAACAACTCTGGTCCCTTGATTTTAAAGGGGGGCTGATGGGTGAAGATCATCCATCTTCTGTAACTTCTTCAGGCTGACTCAGGGGCGTAGACCTTACCTAGCCAGGAACCTATAACCTTAGTCTCAGTCTAACTTTCTTTTCTTGAGGCGAAGGCAAAGCGGCTGAGTTGGGTGCTTGGAGACCTCCCATGTTCCATCACGGTAGTTGTCATCCAGGGCAAAGGGGTCAGCTGGCCTGGCATGGAAGCAATGAACCCAAGTGGCGATGCCGTCCAGGGTCCCCTCCACCGTGGTTAATCTGTTGATTGGGGGCATTGGCAAGCTGACAGGCCTTTAACAGATCTCAATAAGGACACAACACAATCTCAGGTCTACAAGCTTTCTTTCCTAAACAGATGTATCAACTTAAAATTCTTACTGCCAGTCAGGGCTTTGAGTAAATGCGGGGGGTGAGATTTTAATCTATCCTCTCATTTGACAAACTTACCCTTACCAACCACTATCACATATGACTGGCAAATTCCTGCCCAGTAGACAGACATGGGCACTGGAAAGGCATGCTTATGAACTATTCTTCTAGGACTTCCCGGCTTTAACTTTTGAAAGGCCAACAGTAGTGACTCTAGGATCTGACACCATCTCTGCCATCCAAGCAGTGGCTTACTGCCTCTGGATGCTCCATCACTTTTGTCCCAGGAGGAGTGACTTTCGACTTGGACTCAGGGCCTGAGTGCTGTCCCTCAGCCCTCCAGCTCAAGACTAGCACCCTACCACTTTTGAGTTCCACACCACTCCGTTTCCAGCACTCTGCTGGCTGATTAGAGACAAGTCTCTCACAGGGACCTTTCTTTGCCCGGGCTGGCTTCGAACCGCAGATTCAGATCAATGAGTCTTATAAGGGGCCACTTTACTCCAATTATAAGCAACAAGGTGGTCCACACAGAAGTAGTTTTTAAGCATGCTCTCTTACCTGGAACTTATTAAGGGTCAGTATTAGATCTTGACAAACTTGTAGGAATCACCTGTGCTTCTCTGTGGGCCTGCTGGAAACTGTTACAAAAAAACCTACAAAGAAGCTGGAATGGCAATTAAACATTTTGGTAGCCATAATTCTCCTTTTCTCACTTTGCAATAATTATTTAGGACAATTTTACTTCCAAATTTCTTATCTAGAAATGTATTCTTGATTTCCAAAGCCTTTTTAACACTAACACAACACTTTAGCTTTTATCTGCATCGGAAAAACTGAAGCTCACAGGCAATCTGAAACCAGGTGCCGCCCTTTGCTTACGGGCTGGGCTGCTTGTTTCAAAAGAGCCTCTTTTTTTTTTTTTTTTCTTCAGTCCCAGTTACTGCATAGCATGAAGACCTTTGAATTTAAACTTAGTTTTGCATCATACTGCAGTCTTGAACATGTTCACACTCACACATGCACTCACACATACATTTTCAAAAGATCTTAAAGCGCGCTGAATAAGCATCGGCCGTACATTTTAAGACAAAAACCTTTAACAAATGATTTTAGCATTCTCCAGCCTCATTTTCCAGGGCTTGATAGTTTTAGTAAAACATTTTTAGTCTTAGTAAAACATTTTAGCGCACCAAACAATTTTCTGCTTAAGAAGGCTGGGTGGGGATCCCCTAGAGTTCTTTCTGTGGACACTCACACTCTGATTGTGAACCATTGCCTGTACATCTTTCCAATGAGCTATGCAGGTTTGACACAAAAGAGACTGTTAGACTTACAAACAACACAGAGATGACAACGCAGCATGGTGAGGTCACTCCCTGCCACCTGTGGGTGGCTTGGGCTGGCCCTACATCCACCCCGTCGGCGGCTGCGGGTCAGGACTTGGACTTGGGGCTGATGCATCCGTGTCCTGGGCTGTCGGCACCGGCGAGTTGACTGGGCAGGACCCTCCGGAGCGGAGGGCACAGCTGAAACATTTTCCTCAGAGTCCTCCTCTTGTAGAGTTAACTGGGATGGGGAGTATGGAGCGGGAAACATTTCCTCCTCCGTGCTTCCTCCCTATGTCAAAGCTCCCTCAATTTCCTCAAAGGTGGACCATTCTGACTTGCACAGGGTGATCCACTTTTCCTTTTTAAGGGCCACACCTTGGTTCTGAGCTATCTCCTTAAGAAAAGCTACGAGTTGGAGATCTCCCAAGCTGGCCCACAACCTCCTACAAGGGTGCAGAAGGAATGGACCCGAGTTGGCCCACAACCTCCTGTAAGAAGGAGTGGACCCGAGTTGGCCCACAACCTCCTGCAAGGGTGCAGAAGGAGTGGACCCGAGTTACGAGTTGGAGATCTCCCAAGTTGGCCCACAACCTCCTGCCAGGGTATGGGAGGAGTGGACCCAAGTTGGCCCACAACCTCCTGCCAGATAAGCAGAAGGAGCAGACCCAAGTACAAGGTGGGCAGGTTGAGTCTCGTTTAGGAGGTCCTCCTGGTCAGTTCCGGCCAAAAAACAAACTGACTCGCGCCCTACAAGCAAAAGCAAAACAGACAAATTACAGGACAAGACAAATGAACAGTGCTGTTTTCTTACCTTCGGAGTCTGGGATCTCGGGGTCTCTGGGGCTATCCCGGACGAGCCCCCAAATGTTGTGCCAAGTTGCAAGACCACCCCCAAGAAGACCACCGAGATTCAGACACTCCGAAATGCAAAAGCAAGGCAAGGCTTTATTTAACGAGCTGCCAACTCGGGCCTCGTCCTAGAACAATAGAAATGGATGATAAGTAGACAGGTGACAGAGAGACAGACAGACAGATAGATAGATAATGGACAGATAGATGGTTGAAAGATGATAGCTAACAATCCTACAACATTTGCTGTAGATGGTGGCAGAGTCTGGAAAGTAACAGTCTGTGAGACCCACTCCTGTCTTCTACAGATGTGACCCACTAGCATGTCCACTCTTTACTACAAATTTGGTCTCCACCTACATTTCCTTTCTAACCTCTGGGACTTAACTGCATCTTAACTCACCTTTCCTCATTTTCATTGTAATGACACCATTCCCTGTCCAAGTTGGAGAAGGGAACTTACCCTTCTGAGTAAATCCAGAAAAGTTTTCAGCTGTAGCCACAAATCATGGTCCCCATGGATGGAACTGCATCTATACACAGGCTGACATTTCTCTATCTGCTCCTAGACAGATGGATTCACAGTTGAAAGCCTGACTTTGAAGTCAGGCCCCACCACGTGAACCCCATTTTAGAATCGAACCCTGAGCCAATCAGATTTGTACCTGTGTTCTAATCTTGCTTGCACAGCTGATGGTTGTAACCTTGTTCTTTGCCTTTATAAGCCCTGTGTAATCACAGCTCGGGGCTTCCTCCTAACCTCCGCTGTGTCTGTGGGTAGGACGAGGCCCGAGTTGGCAGCTCGTTAAATAAACCCTTGCCTTGCTTTTGCATTTCGGAGTGTCTGAATCTCGGTGGTCTTCTTGGGGGTGGTCTTGCGAATGTAGACAATGATTATCGTTTGTTTTGATTGTTGATCAAGGATTTTGAACTTGGGGCCTTATACTTGCTAGAGAAGAACTCTACCACTTGAGTCACACCCTCAAATACTTTTGCTTTTAGTTCTTTTATCAGATAGAGTCTGGCTTCTGCACGTGCACACCTGTGTGTTTGTGTGTGTGTGTGTGTGTGTGTGCGCGCACACATGCAATCTAGTACTGAGGCTTGAACTCAAGGCCTGAGCATTCTTCTTTAGCTTTTTCCACTCAAGGCTAGCATTCTATCCTTTGAGCCACAGCTTCACTTTGGGCTTTTAAGTGATCAACTGGACATAAAAACCTCATAGATCTTCCTACCCAGGCTGGATTTGAACCATGATCCTCAGATCTCATCCTCCTATGTAGCTAGGATTACAGTCATGAGCTAATGGAAACTGGCTAGCATTTGGCTTTTTGCCACAGACTCTAGATCGCCATCCTTCCTGTCATCTCTCCCCACCATACCCAAGGACGATTGTATTTTGGCATCTAGGTTAAAGATCTGTTTACATTTTTGCCTTCAGTTTATCTGTATTTCATGTCTGTTTCTACCTATGATTCACACACACACACGCACACACATCTTGCATTTTTTAAAGTTGTTCTCAAAATCTATTTTTATAAATATGTAGTTTAATTACAGATTCTATTACTACCCATGAAGAATTCCAAACAGAGTAATAGATTAGCAAATCAGATATTTTCATTTTTCTGTAGAAGAGAAGCAGCATACCCTGGTTTCATAAAATCAGTAGGGCACAATGGGCATCTAAGTTGGAAAAGAGATGTCCTGTGATTTCAAAGATGTTCCAATGAGTGAAGTAGAATTCTAAAGATCAAATGAATTAATCTCAAGTACACCCTGTCAGAATGGGATAGACAGCACTAAAGAACAGGTGAGCTATGTTCAGTGCACTCTGGTCCCTGGGGGAGGAGTGAGCACAGTGCCCTAGGAATCAGGGTTTGCTGGAGAAGCCAACATTGTGATAGCTCCATTCTCAAGGCGGGGACCTCAGATTAACCATTGTCTCTGGGCTTATTGGTTTGTTGCACAATAGAAAGAAAGTTGGCCAAGAGACAGGAGCTGACAATTCAGCTTCCCAAGCAAAGGATTCTAGTGCTTTTTCTGCCAGTATCCTCCACAATAACATGTTAAAAAAGTTAAAAGAAACCAGGCTGTGGTGACACCTGCCTGTAAGCCTAACTGCTCAGAGGCCGAGGTCTAAAATCACTGCTCAAAGGTAATCTGGGCAGAAAAATTTATGAGACTTTTATCTCCAATTAATGATCTGAAAGTAGGAAGTAGAGCTATGTCTCAAGTGGTGTAGTGCTAACCTTGAATAAAAAATCTAAAGGACAGTGCCCAGGCTCTGAATTTAAGACCAGTACTGACATTAAAAAGAAAAAAAGTTCAGGGGAGCAGATCTTTCGGCCCTTAACACAGTGAGAAATGTACGCTTTAGGTTACTACTACTTTGATTCAGTTCAGTTGTGTGTGTGTGTGTGTGTGTGTGTGTGTGTGTGTGTGTGTGTAGAAATGGTAAAACCTCCAAAATAAAAATTGTCAAACTGTTGACCTTTAGTTCAACTTGACTTTTGTTTTTCAACTTGGTCTTAATACATTACCTTCCTGCCTGTAAAATCCTGAAATAAGCTTTTATATTGGCTTATATTTTGCAAATTGTCCCATGTGTGCATATATTTATTAAATACCATGTCAGTATACTGACAACAAAACCAAATATACAATGATAAGTAAATAATGTCTTCACCTAACTTATCCAGCTGCTCTTTCAATGAGAATTCCAAATGAGGGGAAACTTTATTCTAAATTTAAAGTAAATATTTTAAATGTTATCAAGCTTTATGATGTTTATTTTGTAATATTCATCAGTTTATATCTCTGATTTCATCTGATGGTCTTTAAAAGACTATTTTGCATTTAACAATGTTGAATTCAGACTCTCAGTCTCACAGCTAAGGATTAAATCAGAAATGTGAAAAAGAAACAAAATTAAAATTTATATTATGGAAAATGATGAAAAGACTACCACTTAAATGCTCTACCATGAAATCAAATGTCTTTAACAATGTGAATCATGCTTCACATGTGTAACTATTGCCTTGGGAATTGTCTAGAATTTTATTTGTCTGTAGTGTTTAGGGGAAGAAGAAAGTACATCTATCTTGTCTAGAGGAACTTGGGTAAATTTGGGGACAGGAGAAAGAAAGAGGAAGAAAGCCACATACTTCTTCATTTATAAGAAAGGGAAGTGTTGACCTCATCTTCTGCTGAAATCTCATCTGTTTAGGTCTCTGGCATTAAGGTCTCTGGAGTTCTAAGGTAATGAGGACCATACAGTACAAATTTCTCCTGTTATCTCTTCTATTCATTTGTTCAACATAAACTTACTAAACACCTTTGATGTGCTAGATACTGGGCTTATTTAAAAATCCAGGGAAACACAGAATGCTTGCATTAAGAAAATTTGGAATTGAATGGGAGATAGGAAAATAAATTAAGTAACTACATAGGTACCATATGTATCTGCCTGCTCAGGAAGGTCAGGGAAGCTGGGAGGAGGTGTGAGTCAGAAAGCACAGAAGAGCAGGAGGACACAGCAGCACACTCCGTGCTAGAGGGGCACCATGTCTATTCAGGATGAGGAAAAGCTTCTAGGCAGGCTATGCACAGCCAGTAAAGGTAGAGATTCAGGCATGTGTGAGCATTTCCCTCCTGTCTTCTCTTCATCTCTGGAGCGATGTGAAGCCATTATATGATTTGAATCAGATGGCTGGTGTAGCACTTTGAATTTTGAAAAACTTAACTTCCGCTCTGGTTTGAGAAACAATGTAAAGGGACCCAGAAGAGCCCTGGTAGAAGTTAAGTGTCTGATAGAGAAATGCTTAAGGGATAGCAGTGCTAAGGGTAGAGCACTGGAGGAGGAGAGGGATGTGTGTGTGGGGGGGGAGTGCATGTGTGGGCACGGGCATTACCAGTACTGGGTCCAAAGCTTCAACTTAGTACCTGGTACTGTCTCTTGGCCTTTTCTGCTCAAGGCTAGTGGCTAGTGCTCTACCACTTGAGCCACAGCTCCACTTCTGGCTTTTTGGTGATAAGTTAATAAGTTTCACATACTTTCTTGCCTGAGTTGGCTTCGAACTGTGATCCTCAGATCTCAGTCTCCTCAGTAGTTAGGATTACAAGCACAAACCACTGGCACTCAGCTTGAGAAGAGGGTTTTGAATTCAGATGTCTTACTCCCTCACAAAGGTGGCTGAAGCTACAGTGAAGTTATTGTTGGGCACTAAAAAGGCCAGCCCTCCAAATGTCCCAATCACTTCCTGCATCCTAAGCAGGAAAGTGTGGCTTTTCTCATGACACATCCAGAGATAGCCTTTGCTGTTAGTTGGAACAAGACTTAGAGTTCCAAGATCAAGCAACTGAAGTTTTAGACTGCCAAGAAGATGAGAACAGTTGGGATTGGAGAAAGGGTGTGTCTTTATTCCCCCAAAACACGGATCTCAGCCTGGAATCTACTTTGCCTCAGGTAAAGAATCCACTATGAGAAAGAACAGCTGGAAGGTCTTGGACCAGAGGGCTATGTACAGGGGGCACAGAGAGCTAGAAGTAATTGATTAGCCAATCAGTTTAGATAAACTAGGTTTGTCTTGGGCAAACCTGGCTGCCCAAGCAAACAGGGAAATTTGAATGCTTATAGTGAACCTGCTTCTGCCCACCTGGCCCAGTTTCTAAGGCTACCTAAGAAGCTAAACATTCTTTTTCCTCATCTGCATTATTGGAATGCTAAGGCAAGAATTTACAGGGCCCCAAAGATACTTTTATTTTGACAATCTCTGCCTTACACAGTACATTACGAAAATAACACCCCACCCCACTCAGGCTCTGTGGCTGCTTATTTGTCTTTACCCAGCAAACCACTCTCAGGCAGAAGCAGTTCTAGTGGGAGGCACTACATAGCTGCCACTCCCAAATACAAGATCCTGGCCTCCTCCTAGGCCATGTGAATTAAACAAGGCATTTTAATAAAAATCCTAAGGGATCAGCACGCATATTAAAGTCCAGGGAAACTCTCTACATTTAGACCTACAGTCAGAAAACCACATTACATAACCAAGTCTGCACCTACTCTGAGCTGAAACAAAAATTTAATGAAGCTGTACTTAAAAAAAATTGTGCTCATGACCCACTAAATTTCACGATCCACTCCTGGGTCTCCCCTTGTGGAATGAAAACTCAATTGGAAGGCACCTAGGGATGGTGCAAAGAGGTGGGGCCGGAGGAGACGCTTCAGAGGTGCTGTGGAAAGTGAAGAGTTTCACATCCAGTTACTTGGAGGAAGGCAAGCACGCATTCACTCCCAAGGAAAAGTTTTGAGTGGCGTGGGAGGGCAGCGAGTGGCCATAGCTTGCAGAACCCTGGGGAAGGGCTGGTCTAGGGGACGTGATTGGCAGCTGGAAGAGGAGGAGGGTTGGAAGCCTAGCAGCTAGAGGTTCTGCCCAGCTGTTGGCGAGGAGTTTCCTGCCCGCCCCCCCCTCCACTCCAGAGCTGGGTGAAGTTGAGTGAGTCACTCGCGCGCCCTGACCGACGACACCCCCGCGCGCGCACACGCTCTCGGACGGGACGCAGCCAGCCTCCCGCGCAGCTCCCCTTGGCCGCCGTGGGCCTCTGCCGGCCTCCAGGCCCCCTCGTCGCCAGGCCGGCCAGAGCCACATCTGGCCCGCACCACTGGCTGGCGCGCGAGGCGCAGGGGTCCCGACGGGGCGCAGAGCAGAGGCACAATCCGGGATCCGGGTTGGTCTATGCCCAGCGGCGGGAGCTGCCATGGGTCGGGGGCTGCTCCGGGGCCTGTGGCCACTGCACGTCGTGCTGTGGACGCGCATCGCCAGCACCATCCCGCCACACCTTCCCAAACCGGGTGAGTGGCTCCGCGGGCTCGGCCGGGCGCCGCGTACGTGGGTCCCCCGCCTGGGCTGCGCTTGACAGTCGGCCCGGGGAGTAGACACGGGCAGAGACGAAGTTTCCCCGTGGCCCGGTGCACCGGAGCCCAGGCGGCGGGGAGGGAAGTTTTCTTGAAAAGGGGGAAGGTTCTCTGGCTGGGGTGCGGGGCGCCTCTGGCCCCTTTGTGCAGGAAAGGCGGGTGGCGGCCGCAGCCCGGAAAGGGAAGTTTGCGAAGTTGGCCATCTGAAGGCAGCCGCCCCTAGCTGCGCCCCAGGCGCGCACACCTGAGGCCCGGGCGCTTGGCGACGCGGCCCATCCGCCGCTGCCATCCCGTTTTCCTGCCACCGACCGTCGCCCAGCCCTGAACGCACTGGGAGTGCCGCACGTTCCTCTAGGCCGGACTGCCGGCCTGGCTTTACTGAAAACGAGTTTCAAGAAACAGACAAGATGAGATTTGCCAAGTACTGTGCTGACTTTGCTGTGGCGTAGTCCGCGCGCGTGCGTGGGGCCAGAGCAGAGAGGAGGTATTTTTAGCCAGCACCACACTGCTGGGACCCTGCAGATGGATACCTGCAGCCTGGCAGCCTGGCAGCCTGGCCCTCAGGAGTTGCGGTTTCTCGGTCATTGTTTCTCTATAGAAGCGAAAGGGTTAAAATCTTCACTGAGCTACCCACCTGGTCCTGAGCTGCCCACCTGGCCCTGGTCTCAAAGGATTTTAAGGGGTAAGGGCAGGGGCCGGTCCTGAGTTGTTAAGGAGTTTCAGAAAGCTCAGAAGCTCTGCAGCTAGAGAGCATATCTTGAGTGTCTGCAGCTGGTGTCTGGGCAGTAGGGGATTTTGGGGAAGTCACAAAACTTCTGAGGCGAGGGACTCAGTTTCCTCATCTGTGAAATGATAGGGCTCAGTTTGGAGAAGTTTATGTTTCTTTCATCATTAACATTTAGACTCCTCCCTGTTTATTTTCCTGGCCACTTGGTGATGTCCTTTGTCAATTTGGGGCAGGTGGTCTTGTCCATGTGGTGGGCTTACATAGCATCACAGAACATTCAGAGTAGGTTGAAATCTTTGTTAAATTGTTCGTGGCATGGAAATGGAGATTTCAGTGGGATGAGTAAAAACATTGCCAACCCAAAACTCCAACACAGTTTTTGAGATCTAGAATTTAAGAAAGTCTCCGTGTTTCATTCTTTACTGTTTTTCCTATTTTGCAGAACTGGAATGTACAACCGCCTCTGCTTTTACTTCTTTGTTCAATACTGATTTCTTTTTTACTAATAAATATTGAGTGCCATATGAGACCCTTGATTTTCTGCATTCGTAAAACTTTTGGTTCACATTGGCAATGGAAGAAACACTATTCCTGTTATAAAATGTCAAGAACTTGAAAAAAAAACCAAACTTCTGTTTCAGATCAAGAAAAAAGAGAAATTAGCAGGCTCTGATTTTGTGATTTTGTTAGTTAAGTGTTGTTTACAAGAATCAAATTTATGATTTGCGAATTTCAGACCCAGTAGTCAATGAGTCATTCTACATATGCTTTTAAACTATTAGCTTAAAAGTGTGGTGGCTCTGAATTTGAATTTAAAATAGTTTTAAAAGACTAAACAGATTTCATCTTTTTATGGAATTGAAGTTTTTCAAAATGGTTGAACTAAGGAATCACTTAGAAATTGTATTTACTTGATTAAGACTTCGAAAATATGGAAACTAGCCACACTAAAGATGAGCAGTCTAATTCCACACATGTTTTAATTTTCTATGTAAATAAATAGTACCAAGATTGTTCTAATAGAATTGGGAAACTATGAAAACAGTTTTTTTAAATACCTTAATGAAAAATGAGATATTAGGGAAGGAATGTTTATTTCAACCTCAGTCATTAAAAAAAAAAATCAGAAGTTTGTCTTCTCCTTAGTAGCTTGACAAGTGTACAAAGATTATTGGTGTAAGAATAGACATCACTAAGGAACATATTTTAAACATTTAATTATTTTGACTTAGTATTGTTCACTTTCCCCAAATGCTCAAAATTAAGAAATGACTGTTCAGGAAGAACACGTCGTGAAGACTTCAGATTTGAAAAATATGACTTTACTATTCAGATACCTATGAAAGATTCTTGTCTAGGACTAAACATGGTTATCAATGTCATAGGAATTAAAGATTTAAAACAATTACTTGAATGACATGTTTCCTTTGTCACCATCAGAGTCTCACAATCATTAGGCCTACTCCCCTCACCCCCACACAGAATACATTCCTACCTTCTATCCTCCTGCTTCAGCTTCCCAACTGCTAGGATTATAGACATGTACAACCATCCCCAGCAAATTATGTATTCCTTTTCTTATTTTTTGTTTGTTTCAGTGCTGTGGATTGAGCCCAAGGTCTTGAGCATGTTAGGCAAGAATTATATTACAGGGATACATGACCAACCCTTATATTTTTCTTTAAGTATAGATTAAACTCTATGCTTCCATTTTTTTTGCTGATGTCAATATAGAAGGCCACAATTCTTATGCTTCCTTCTCCATAATATTTATTATTTTGTTTCAGGAAGGATGCTAAGGCCCAGAGACACCATCCAAATGAGTAAAACAGATCTGATCTTGGCTTTCCTTGAATTCAGCCCATGAAAGTGCCTTACAGGCAAAGAAAAGAGAACATGCCTTAATGGGTACACTTGGAACATTATAGCATTTTTTCCTCTCATGTTCTCAAGCCCATTTCTGTTGTTGGTGTTGAATGCACGATGAAGTTGTACATGTTGGATATTTCCTTCTCAGTACATATTTCATTCTTAGTACATCTGAGTGTATTTTGCATTGAGTAATTATTGCTTCTTTTCTTTTAAAATTTTTACTTTTCTACCTCTTCCAAACAGTTGCCTTTGAGCCTCTTCACAGTTTAAATACCTTGGTAAACTCAAGGTTCCCAGCCCATCTTTACTGTGGGGTTGAGTTAAAGGCAGAAGAGTCTAGGGTACACGCCTTGAGGTTTGGATATTTTGGAGCCTGCCTCTGCTTCTCACTTACTGGCTGTGTAGCTTGCTCTTATTTCTTTTCTTTTTATCTCAAAGTGCTCCCATCTATAAAATGAGGGTTATGGAATTGTGCTGGGGATAAAAAGGGTTGCTTTCAGGTGCTTAACGTAGTAGGTACAACCAGTAAATACTTGATAAGATCAGCTTTGATTATTAGTATTTATGAAGGCAGGCCTAACATAGTCTCAGTGCCTGGTTCCCACAAACCTTAGAGGCTGCATATCCCACCAATGCCTGCGTACTCCCACGTCCTCTCTCATGCCTTGTGTAAACAGGCTGTGAGCAGTGTGAGAGCTGTTCCCTAGCTACCACTACTTGGTGTTTCCTTTGCTCATCTTTGAAGACCGAACTTGTGCTAGTAATTTTTTCCTCTATCTATTTGTATTAGCATGTATCAGTTGTATTTTATTTTTTTCTATTTTACTGTGTGTATGTATGTGTGCTAGTACTAGGGCTTATACCCAGAGCCTCACACTTTTACTTGGCTTTGTCACTCCAAACTGGTCTTTTACCACTTGAGCCACAGCTCTACTTCTGGCTTTTGGTTGGTCAATATGAGATAGGAGTCTTTTCATGGACCTTCCTTTCTGGGATGGATTAGATCTTCAATCCTCAGATCTCAGATTCCTGAGAAGGTAGGATAACAGGCATGAACCACCACTGTCTAGTTACTAGCATTTATTAATTGTATAAAGGGGTTCATTGTAATAGTCTGCACACATGTAATGTAATTTGATCAAAGCACAAAAGACAACCCTGGTTAGGTAACCTGCTTTGAAACCCTCGGCTGAGCTATAAGGATTCTCTCCTGGGTATGGTTATGTTTTAGTGCCTCAAGAACAAAAGTGATCTCTCTATATGACACCTTTCCCACTGAGCCCTGAAGCCTCCCAAAGGCAAGGGATGTGCTCTAATCGGTGTCCTCAGGATCTCCCTCGTGATGGCATTTTGCATAGCATCTGCAAATGCTGGCCTGGGCCTCCACTTCCTCCTGCCCTGTCAGTGAGAGCTAGGTGTATGTAGAGCTACCAGACACTCATTAGTTACTACGCATTTGGCTGAGTGGCAAAATCTTGCAGATAAATAGTTTTACTTCTGATCTAAAATAAGAAATTTGATGGATTTTTTTTTTGCTATCTAATTGGTTTTTGTGTTCTCATGATATACAGGAAAGTATTATGATTCCTTATAAACAGCTAATTAGTTTTAAATGAGTAGTCTCTGTTGTCTCATGTCTATAATCCTAGCTATTCAGGAGGTTGAGATATGAGAATTCAGGTTCCAAGCCAGCTGGGACAGGCAAATCTGTGAGACTTTTGTCTCCAACTGAGCCCCCTCCCCCCCCCCCCCAAGCTAGAAATGGAGCTATGACACATGTAGCTGAACCCCAGCCTTGAGTGAAAAAGCTAAGGGACAGCACATAGGTCCTAAGTTCAAGCCCTAGTACTGGCACACAACACACACACACACACACACACACACACACACACACAAATAAATACATTTTAAATTTTTATCTCAAAGCCAATACAAAATATTTTTAAAAAATTAACCAACAAAATGACCCAGTAAATATTGAGTTCTCTTTATTTTCTTTGAGAAGATTGTCAAAGGACGAATTTCATTAAATGGTTCTAAATTTAGTTTTTTAGTTTCTGTTTTCACCAGGGGATGTATGTTTGGTTTATAAGCAGTCTAGGGCAGTTGGTCTAACAGAAGTGCGGTCCCATAGCAGCTGATGTCTGCTGTATTGCAATTTGAATCTAATGCAAGCCACCAAAAGCTTTAAAACCAGGAACAGGAAAGCATGCTTCCTGGTTACAGTATGACACATTTAGCCAAGGTAATTCTGCCACTTTGTTCATGTGGGCTACAGAGTTCCCTTTCTGACTCTGCTGTAGGATTCAGCTGACTTTCAAGAGAAATGTCCTAGAAGCTCTATGCTCACCATGTAATTCTTTGTGTGCTCCACTCCCCTCCCCCCATCTGCATGCCTTTGCTCTGCAGCTACCTGTTGCTTCTGACTAGGGCCTGAGAGTGCTCTGAACTTCCTGGTGGGGCATGTGGGGAGAAGGTTTGAGGGCTCACCTCAGGGAGTTGAGAAAAAGACTGGGAGACACAACATTTGAAAATCACTTACTGAATTAACCACCAGAATAAGCCTGGAAAATACATCTTACCTTTATTTTCCAAATCAGGACATGGAATCTACTTCTAGAATCCACTCCAGTTACTTGAAGGGTGTGTGTGTGTGTGTGTGTGTGTGTGTGTGTGTGTGTGTGTGTGTGTGTGTGTGTGTGTGTGTGTGTTGCGCGTGGTGTGCGAGTTTGTTCTTTCTAATCCTGCCCTAGCATTTGGCTGAGCTTTTTTTTTTTTTTTTTTTTTTTCACGATGTGTACGTGTGTTGGAGGACAGGTAGTCAGAGGGGCTGAGGGCCACCGGATTCCACAGAGGGAAAACTTACCACCTGATACCATCATTCATTGCTCCAGATGAGTAGATTTGCTTTGCTTTGTGATTTTCCTCTTCCAGATGATCTTTGTAGCAGAGAACATTAAGATGGGACAGTTTCTTCATACTAATGGTATGCTATTTTTCCTAGTCTGTTAGCCTTATAGTGGTGGGAGCCATGACCCAGTTGGTCAATAATAGTATTTGGACAGGCATCATTTTCAAAGAGGTATATTATAAACCTCAAGGTTAGAGTATGTAGGATAAGTGGTTTGTACACTGAGCTCAAATATTTGCTGGTGAGATCAAGAAGAAAAAAATGATCCATCATAACAAAAGAGACAATTCTGAGAAAGAAAGAGAGAGAGACAGACAGAAAGAGAGAGAATCTGAACCATTTTGAATCATATAGGTAGTAGGAGTGTCCCCCTTTCATCATGAATGTGCCCATCTATTCTTGGCCACCATCCTCTTGGTACCCACTTAGGGCAACTGTCCACTTGCTCTCATAGCTTCCAACCTTGTATCTTACTGGTTCCCAGTATATCTCTGTATGTTTTGTTCTAGAGTTGAAACTGTAAATGTTTAAAAGGGAATTTACTGCAGGACAAGTGGCTGCTCTTGGAGAGATCCCACCTGGAAAAGGTCAAGACTAGAGCTCCACTTCCCTCTTTCTCCCCCTCCCTTTTTTTGCTAGCTTGAACTCAGAGCCTAGGCCCATATACCTTAGCTTTTTCCCCACTCAGATCTGATGTCCTACCACTTGAGCCACAGCTCCACATTGTCTTTTTTTTTTTTTTTTTTTTGTAGTTAACACGAGTCCTAAGGATTTGTCTTCCCTGGCTGTCTTTGAACAGAGAACCTTATATCTGAGCCCCTTGAGTATCTAGGATTATAGATATGAGCCACCAGCACCTGAGCCTTCTCTTTTTTCTGATGGAATATTTTGTTCTGAATATTTTCATCTCTACAACAGGTTTATGGGCAAAAGGAATTTCTGTCTGGCTTTTGTGGGTCCTCTGTTCAGGCTATAGCTCTGGGGTAGGGACAGTTCTAGACCCCCTAAGTCTCTGTCCTGTCTGCTTTTCTAAAGCATGCTTTGGTTTCTGGAAACACAAACTTCTCTACAGTATACCACGATACCCCGATATACTTTTGTGAAGGCCTTTAGGGCCTGTAGTTGATACCATCTCCCTGATGGGTAGCCAGGAGGCAGCTCTGTGTGTGTGAGGGGGGTGGGGGAAGGGAAGAGAAGAGACAATTCCTGTTGCCTATTCATCTCAGTCTTGATGTCCTTGATTCAGATTGGAAGTGAAGAGAAGGTAGCAAGTCAGCTAGGGCTCAAATGCATGTGGACCACCTCTCCCTATGATTTCTTTGGAGGGGCTTGGAGTGTTGCCTGAATTTTAAAGTTCAATCAAGTCATCCAAAAAGTAGGAAAGTTGTATTTGTCAGTAAGACTGAAGAAATAATGCTATTTTATTGAGCAGTTCATGAGCTTGGTTTTGTAGCTTGCATTCTTTGGTTCATTCAATAAGTCTGTGTTTTCTTCTTGGCCTGAGCCTTCCAAGGTTAGGAGTGCTTTAGCATCACACTATCTAGAGAAGAGATAGGGGAGACCTTAGCTTCTGTTGATTGTATTATATTTCCCCTGTAACAGAGAACATAGTCATTAGTGAAACACCTTGAATAATTCAGTTTTTCGTAACTGGTGTTTTCTTAGAGGGAACTAGAGCTCCATCGATTGGGCTTGCTCTGTTGCAGTTTCACTTAGATTTTAGATTTCTCAGTGACTGGTTTCTTTTTCTCTGTGTTTGGAGACCACGAGGGCAAGGTGAAGCTGATCTGAATGTTTGTTTTCAATACTATAAATATTTTGTTTGAGCAGTCCATGACCTTCTCAAGCCTCTTTAAAGAAGAAGGGATGTTAGGACAGTTTAGAGAAGTAAAAGACCTTCCCCTGCCATACAAGGCTTGGGACTGTAATAACTATGCATTTTGGAGAGCTATGAATTTGGCTGAGCACACAATGCCTTTGAAGAAAAACAGAGGGTTGAGTACATTTTTTCAGTATAAACTACACAACCTGTTTATCTGTTAAAGAAGTAAATCCTTACAGAGGACTCGTTGGCTTTGGGGGAAGTAAGGAGGACTAATTGCTGGTTTGTGAAGTTCTATCCAGCACTCCCAAACTCTGCATAGAGAAATGGAATTGGTCTTAGGTCTTTTCCACATAGATGCAATTGGCCTTAGGCCCCTTTAGTTTCACTCAGATTTCCCAATAGTTCCAATACCATCACACTGAGATCCTGCTGAGCTCCACATGTGTATTATTTATCCCTCAAGACAGCTTTCCCATGTAGTTTTCTTTTTTTTTGGGGGGGGGGGGTGTTGTTTGGAACCTGTACTGGGGCTTTAACTCAACACCTTCTCACACTCTTACTGGTTTGTTCAAAGCTTAGTGCTTTACCACTTGAACCACACTACCATTTCCAACTTTTGGCTAGGTAATTGGAAATTAGTGTCTTACAGACTTTATTTGGCCTAGGCTGGCTTCTAACCACAATCCTTAGATCTCAATCTCCTGTGTAGCTACGATTACAGGCATGAGCACCAGTGCCAAGCCTCCAAGGTAGATTTTTTTGTTTGTTTGTTTTTGTTGGTCATGGAGCTTGAACTCAGGGCCTGGGTACTGTTCCTGACCTGTTTTGTTCAAGGATAGGGCTCTATCTCTTTGAGCCACAGCTCTACTTTCATGGGTGTTTAATTAGAGATAAGACTCTCACAGACTTTCCTGCCTAGATTGATTTCGAACTGTGATCCTCAGGACTCAGCCTCCTGAGTAGCTAGGATTGCAGGCATGAGCCACCGGCATTAGGCCTAATGTAGGTTTGATAATGCTCAAAACAGGTCTTCCAGAGACTGTGGCATTTGTTTTTCCCCAAGGGAGGATTTTTTAAAATTTATTTTTATTGTAAAGGTGATGTACAGAGGAGTTACAGTTACATAAGTCAGGTAATAAGTACATTTCTTTTTTTTTTTTTTTGGCCAGTCCTGGGCCTTGGACTCAGGGCCTGAGCACTGTCCCTGGCTTCCTTTTGCTCAAGGCTAGCACTCTGCCACTTGAGCCACAGCGCCACTTCTGGCCATTTTCTGTATATGTGGTGCTGGGGAATTGAACCCAGGGCCTCATGTATACGAGGCAAGCTCTCTTGCCACTAGGCCATATCCCCAGCCCCAGTACATTTCTTTTTGAACAGTGTTGCCTCTTCCTTCATTTTCTCCCAATGTTCTCCCTCCCAGCTCCAATCCTTCACAAGTTGTATAGTTGAGACTGAGAAATTTACATGTGGCTACCCAGTTAGTTAATGGTTTTGTTGGTGTTGGAACCAGGATGGTTTGGCTTAAGGCTTTAAATACCTAATTGTTATCTCTACTGAAACATAAATCACTTATTCATTATGACAAGGACTGGAAGACCGTAGATGTTAAAAGAAAGAATACTACCCAACATGTTTCTTCATGCTTTAGATTTTTCTTTTTTTTGGCCAGTCCTGGGCCTGGGACTGAGGGCCAGAGCACTGTCCCTGGCTTCTTCTTGCTCAAGGCTAGCACTCTGCCACTTGAGCCACAGCGCCACTTCTGGCCGTTTTCTGTATATGTGGTGCTGGGGAATCGAACCCAGGGCCTCATGTATACAAGGCAAGCACTCTTGCCACTAGGCCATATCCCCAGCCCCTAGATTTTTCTTGTATTGTTCTACCTAACATCCTTATTGAACTAAAGCAATGTGTGGCTCAACCACCAGGTAGCAAAACATCATATCTGACTTAATTCCTCCAGGGGAAAAAGAAAGGTAAACATTTGATACTCTCTCATCTGAATCCTGGAATAGTTGTTTCATCAATGAGGTCCACTATTCACAGTAAATAGGCACTACATGTAGAAAGATCTCAAGAATGCAGCCAACACATTGGAGAAAGACATGGTGGGCCCAGGTTGATTTATGATGAAGTGTTTGAACTCATTATTCTAGGCTCTTGTTTTGTACAAACTCATTTCCCTATCCTGACTTTGTGCTTAACAACTGCCATCAAATGAACCAAATGATATTTAAAGAACCTTGAAATACACTTAGTCACGTAGCTCATATATGAAAGAAATTTGGAGGCAATCCAAAACATTTACATGACATTACCTATAATGAGTATGAAATAGAAAAGAACTTTGTAACACTCAGGAATAAATTACAAATTCTGGTAATTGTTCTAAGAAAAGACTGAATTATTTTCCTGTTTTCAAAGTGGTGAATATAACAAACTCATCAGCAAAGTTCATAAAAAAGCATGCAAACAAAAATATGAAAATTATTTCAGTGAGGTATCAGGCAACTAAATGATAAGTGTTTTTTTAATTAAAATTTATATTTATTTGTAATTTAAAAAAATAGTCAGTGTCTCATACCTATAATCCTAGCTGCTTAGGAGGGTGAGATATGGAGGATGGTGTTTTGAAGCCAGTTTGAGCAGAAAGATTCAGAGAGACTCCATCTCTAAAATAACCATCACAAAGCAGGAGTGGAGGCATGGGTTAGCTGGTAGAACATCAGCTATGCATGCAAGCTAAGTAAGCATGAGATTCTAAGTTTAAGCCCCAGTACTGGCCAAAGTAAAATAATACAAGAAATTGTAACTAATGTAATGCCATGTTCATGTTTCTAACTAAATAGTAACTTTCACACCTTCTTATTCTTAATTTTGAGTGCCCCTAAAGTTTACAGGCTTCACTGTCCATAAGACTCAAATTTATGCCAAATGGTAAGGTTTGCTTGTCAGCTTAGGAGATAAATTTAACGATGCCTTCTCCTTCCTTCTTTAAAAGACAGACTGATGTCTGCCTCTCCCAGGTTTAGCTAAACCTGTCATCATTTTCTTGTGTTGGAGCCCCTTGCCAAGTAGACAAAAAAGTTGTAAACATGTAATTATGGTACAACCTTGATCTTGAATAAAAGGTAACCCAAGACTGATCCTTACTTTGAGATTTGCTTTAGGAAACATCTAGAGGAGACTGAATCCTGCAGTGCTAGGAAGCAAGGCTTTTTAGGGAGAAGGTAAAGTTTTCACCCCCAGACATCTCCTTTTCATTATAGTGAAAAAAATAGCACAAGATGGGATTTTTTTTTGCTTCCATTCTGACACAGTTAGTGTTATTTATATTAGTAGAGGAAATCTTTGAAGTTGGTTTAGAAAATACATTCATAAGCTGAGTGCTTGTGGTTCACGCCTGTAATCCTAGCAACTCAGGAGGCTGAGACTTGAGGATCATTGTTCAAAGCCAGCCCAGGCAGGCAAGTCCATGAGACTCTTTATCTCCAATAAGCTACCAGAAGACTAGAAGTGGAACTGTGGCTCAAGTGATAGAGCACTAGTCTTGAGCTGAAGAACTCAGGGACAGCGTCCAGGCCCAGAGTTCAAGCCCCACAACAGACAAACAAAAGAAAGAAAATAGGTTCATAAATCAAAATCACAAACTAATCAAAAGTAATCAGAATTGAAAACTACAAGCCCTAACAGAAAATGTCACAAATATTTACTTGGGTTTTTGTGGTATACTAAAGAAAAAGAAACAATAGTTATTTTGAAAATTTCCTACTGCAGGTGTCTAAGAAGACTGCCTGACTAACTGGCTTGTTTATTTCAGTTGGAATTCACTGCCTCCATCTGAAGGAAAGGCTGGCCTGGGTTTGGTGGTAGGGTCATTTCTCTTTGGCTAATTATGGTGTTTTCATGCTCCCTTTCCTCTGAATAGGTAAAAATGTCTCTGAAGACTTTTTCCTAAGGTAGAAAATGATGAAGGACTTTGCCATGTCTACAAGAAGTCAAACCCAAAGGAGCTTTTATTTTTTGGGAAGACAAAATGGAATCTTGTCTGGATATAATTAGTGTTCTGTTGCCTTTCAAAGATTTCTCCATCACTCTTAAAATATTCTGAGAAAAGACAGAATTTGCTACAGATTGACAATTTTCAGACTGTGGTTTGGGGCCCAGAAGGTGCTGCTAAGGCCCATGACTGCACTTCAGTGTAGTGTGAAGAGACTTGTTAGCACAGAGTAGACATCTTTCCATGATGGATTTGCATGACCACCTCCTTACTATATATTATGTCAACATTTTTGTTCTCAAAACTCACTGGACAAAAATAAAGAGAACTGATGGATATAACTTGCCTTTTGTAAACATATGAAAAGGATAAAAGCCTATCCTGATATATTTTACATTTACTAGTCTAGAATCCTTTAAGTTACATTGTTATGAAATAATTTCTTTGTTTTGTTTTGTTTTTGTTTTTTTGGCCAGTCCTAGGCCGTGAACTCAGGGCCTGAGCACTGTCCCTGGCTTCTTTTTTGCTCAAGGCTAGCACTCTGTCACTTGAGCCACAGCACCACTTCTGGCCATTTTCTGTATATGTGGTGCTGAGGAATCGAACCCAGGGCCTCATGTATACAAGGCAAGCACTCTTGCCACTAGGCCATATCCCCAGCCCATGAAATAATTTCTTAACTGTCTCAATCTTTCCTGGTCTTTCTGACTTGACTTATACAATTGCTATTATTTGGATAAATTCTCTGGTCATAATTTTCACTGTCTTTCTTATTTTCTGCTTTTATCTTCTAATCAGCCAAAGGCCAGAAACCGAAGATTGCAGCAGAGGGAAAGATTATGGCCTCACTTCTACTTTCTTCTCCTGTAGGTTCTTTCATCCCTAAGTGTTCACATTTCTTAAGCTATCATCAACATCAAAGTGCAATTCTGAAGCTCAGGCATTCTGCCTCTGAAAATGATGGTTTTCTGTTGTCTAATAACACCAACTAAACATGCTCCAATACCATCTGTTCTGTGATCCAGCAGCATTGACCTCCCTAGAATTTACTGGAAGTACATGATCTTCAGCCATTCCCAGACTTGTGGCACAGGAACTAGATCTCCAGGGGATTTTGTACTTGCTGCCATTTGAGACACATGAGGGTATTAGCAGTGAAGTAGCCAGGTGCCAGTAGCTCATGCCTGTAATCCTAGCTACTCAGGAAGGAGCCAAGTCCATGAGACTCTTATCTTCAACCAACTACCCAAAAGCTGGAAGTAGAGCTATGGCACAAGTGGTAAATCACCAGCCTTGAATGAAAAGGCTAAAGAACAGTGCCCAAGACTGAGTTCAAGCCCCTGGTACTGGCACACATACAGAGAAGATGTATTCTCTAGGAAGAGTCTGCAGTGACTGCATGTGTAGTGAGTGGTCCAACTCAGTTGTCTTGATCCATTATTCTTCCAGGGACAGTTGCATTTTGCTTTTTTTTTTTCTTTTTCTGGTCTATAGTCTTGGACTCAGGGCCTGGGCAATGACCCTGAGCTTCTTTGTGCTCAAGGCTAGAGCTTTACCACTTGGGCCACAGTGCCACTTCCAACTTTTTCTGTGATTAATTGGAGAGTCTCATGGACTTTCCTGCTCAAGCTGGCTCCAAACTGTGATTTTAGCCTTCTGAGTAGCCAGGATTACAGGTGTGGGCCACTTTTTGACTTTTGACTCCTTCTAGATTGTGAGACCCTGTTGTAACTGCATATGACCTATAAGCCAAGAATGCAGTTGGTTTTTAACTAATCTGTTTCTCTAAAGCATCCTACATTGGTGTTTCATCCATTAAAGGGCCCTATCCCTTGACTATGAACTATAGAACTCAAGGATCTATTTCTCTGAAACACAGGATTAATCATGTCTATCTCATTAGGCTTTTAATCACAGAGTTCCTTGATACATACAGGTCTTATTTCATTCAGAAGTTATTATACTGTGGCATTTCTTAAATTCCATTGCTCTATACAAAGTGTGTGCCTAATAAATTAATGAATTAGTGACAGGTTTTTGAGGAACTGGTTCTACTTGTTGATATATTTTTCTAACCCTCCTCTTTTGTCTTGAGAATCTTATTTGGCTGAAGCATGGTAAGGACTGGCTGAATTTTTCTTGAGTCTGTCAGAGAATGCCACAGTGGGCTTTTTCATTGACTGATTTTGTATCTTACTCAATGATAAGGCAACTTTTGTTTCTCACAACTTCATTCTGCTTTTTACAAATTATGACTCTCTCTGTCTCTCTCTCTTGCCTTTCACTTGCTTGGCTTGCTTGCTCAGTTGGTGCCTGTCATTTGAGCCATGCCTCCAGTCTACACTTTCACTGGTTAATTTGAGATGGATTTCCTGACTTTACAGCTTGGGCTGGCTTTGAATCATAATCCTTTCAAGTTGTCAGCCTCCTGAATAACTAGGATTGCAGACGTAAGCCACTGGTACTCCTCCCTCCCCCACCCCTCTGACATTTAAACTATATAGAAAAAGAGAGAGAAAGCAGAAAGACTTCCCATTGCAATCCACATCTTACATTGTTTCCTGCTTCATCAAATCTCAATTTATTCATCAGAATAACTTTGAAATCCTAATACTAAGAGCCTCTTAGTCAGACATGTATTGACAAAGGACGGGGAGTTACATGAGATGCTTAATCATTTGGTTTCATCTTTACTCTCGAATGATGCTTCCACAATTCAATCTGTCTTATCTTCTGCCGCCTGTAAGAATCTTCCAATTGGCTCTGCAAATGAACACTCTGTCCTCTTCTTATCAATATTCCTGTATGGCATGCTAAGCAAATGCTTGGCCACTGAAAGCACTTCCCCAGTGTGTATTATTGCATTTTTATTCTTCTTGTGCTACTCACAGCCTGTCTCACAGGCTACCCTTTGCCAACTTACTATATATGTATTTTAACTTCCTTGTTTGAACGAACAGGTTGTTCTGTGGGAAGAACAACTCTATGATTCTGCTCTAGCACTTATCACAAGTCCTGGGTTTGTTTATCAGTTGGTTTTCATACTGTTTGGAATTCATTACTTTTAAGGCAAATGAAACCACTTATAGATCTAAAACTAAGAGCCAAGGCCCTTTGTTTGGACTACTTACTTTCTCATGCCAGTGAGAATCAGGGACTTTATTGCTGATAGCAACACAGAGCCATAGGTTTGTGGGCGGGCTTGAGTGATCTGCCTAATTGTATGCTCTGCAGTGGAAGTTTGCTGTTAATTCTGGAGTGTCAGTGTGTGAGCATCCAGGGCTGCTGATTTTCCATTCATCACTGTTGCCTTTGATTAATCTGTTCTCTGGTATGTGACTCTTTTGTCCAGCTCCTGAGGAGTCATGACTGCAGAGGCCAGTAAGAGTCATAAAGAAATCATCTCTGACTCAGTACAAGTCTTTGCTGTTCTTGCCTGTATTTCTGAGGAATCCTAGGTTATCTTCTGTCTTTGAGGTTGTCTGAGAAGATAGGACTTGAGGAAGTAGAGAGGGCCTGAGAGCATATTTCTCCCTGCCTGAGAGCAATAATTATCTCATATTGTTGAGTTGTAACCCCTGCTTACACATTTTGGGAAACACTGTTAAAATGGCAGTTGGTGCTGGGCACTGGTGGCTCATGCCTGAAATCCTAGTTACTTATGAGGCCTGAGATCTGAGGATTGTGGTTCAAAGCCAGCTCCTGTAAGAAAGTCCATGAGACTTTTATCTCCAATTATCCACCAGAAAACCGGAAGTAGAGATGGTAAGGGACTTTAAATACAAAGTCTTTCTGAGATGGGGCCTTAATAGGAGTGAGGCCCCAAGGAAGATTTGGAAGGCATTGAGGCCTCCTCTTTACAAGCTCTCCCCTTGCACCACCACTCTGAGTAAGTGTGCACTGGAGACGCCTGTGCTTCTGCAGATATGGTTTGCTCTGTGAGAATTCTGGAGCCAAGGCTGACTTCATAACATTCCCAGATGTAGACTAACAAAGCCCCACCTGCTCTGTCCGGGGAAGAGGAGATGAAACAAGAATCATTATAATGTTCTAGGTTTTAATACTCTCTGCTACTTTTCAGAATGGTATATAATACTTTTAACGTGCCATCACTTAAGTTTTACAGCTGCTGATAGTATTTCCTACATGATGTTAATGATGGTGTTGACGAGTATATTTGTAACAATTATGAAATCCCTTTCATTTATTTGTTACTTCTCAAAGCATTTTCAGAAAGTCATTGTTGCCTAGTATTTCATTGGTGGGATGCCAGGGTCTCTTAAATACAAAGAACCCCTTCCCTTCCCTTCCCACCCCTCCCCTCCCCTCCCTTCCCCTTCCCTTCCTTCCCTTCCCTTCCTTCCCTTCCTTCCTTTTTTGTGCTAGTACTAGCATTTGAACTCAAGGCCTAGATGCACTGTCTCTTAACTTTTCTGCTCAAAGCTGCCACTTTACCACTGGAACTATAGCTGCACTTCTGGCTTATTAGTGGTTAGTTAAAGATAAGATTCTAGAGGTTGGTCTGTTCAGGCTGGCTTTGAACCATGATTTAGAGATCTCAGCCTTACAGAATAGCTAGTTGTGAGCCATTTGATCCTAGCTTGGAACTCAATTTCTTAACAGTTCTATATTAACTTCCAGATTGACTGTTGCATTTACAATGAATTTTGCTTTGCTAGAAACATCTTTTATATTAAGAAAAAAAATACTTGACAAGATATTAGATACCTGTGTAAGTTGTATTCTGCCACCCAAGACAGTTTTATTCTTTTCTATGTCCTTTCTTAAGACATTCATCTTTAAGAAGTTCTGGGAAAGGAAGTAGAAAACAATAGTTACCTGTGATAGAATGTAGTGTGTTGAGTATCATTAGTTCTTTAATTGAACTTATCTTCAAAAGTCATTGCAGTGAGCCCTGAAATCCTGTTAACATTTATTTGATCTGGTGTCACATCTCTTAACTACCTTTCTATGTGATGCCCCCATAGCACTGGGCTGAATTGAAGCTCTGTGTGTGTGTGTGTGTGTGTGTGCACACGCAAGCGCGCACTGTGGTTTGAATACATGGCCTGGGCTCTATCACTTAGTTTTTTGCTTTGGGGATCAAGGCTGATACTTTACCACTTGAGTGATAAATCCACTTTGGACTTTTTGCTTGTTAGTTAGAGATAAAAGTCTCTCATATTTCTCTTCATGGGCTAGATTTTAACTGCAATCCTGAAATTTCAGATTTTGGCTACCTGGGTTATAGCAAAAGCCATCAGTGATCTGGAAATTGAAATATCTTGAAATTATAAGAAAATGAAGGGACAGGAGTGGAAGATTGTTTAGAAGCAACCACTCTCCCCTCAGATCTACAAGGGCTCTTGTATGCCATATCAGACATAATATAGAATACAGGGAAAGATCTTCACCTAGTGTAGGCCTAGGTCTTCTTTACCACCTGCAATCCTGGAAATGCATGAAATGCCTTTCACTATGAAAATGACAATGCAAGTAACAAAACATAACAAATACCAGGTATGCCTGTAGTCCTATGTACTCAGGAGGCTGAGATCTACAGATACTGATTTGAAGCCAGCCTGGGCAAAAATGTCTATGAGACTCTTGTCTCCAAAAATTGAGAAGTTGCTTTAGGTAAATGTGAGTTTTCCTCCCAACATAAAAAAGGAAGTTGAATCATAATGTGGTTTTATTTAAGTTCAGCTGAAAAACATATTAAATGTGGCCCTGTGATTAGGACTTCTTCCTTTTCTTTTCCAGTGTAGTGTCAGGATGCAGGGCCCTGTGATTAGGAGGACTTCTTCCTTTTCTTTTCCTGCATGGCCATGGGTATAAGGGGCCAGTGGCTTGGACTCAGGATCCTTGTGATCCTTCATCAGTTCAGATATCTTTTTCTCCAACAATGATGAGCTTCATCAATGAGTCTATACTCTGTCAGTATTTTCCTCAAATCATAATAATTTCAGTTTACCTCATGTACTTCCTTTGTAAACGGGATTTTTATTTGTGTCTTCTGCAAAAATACTGCTTATATACTCTT